>NW_025276211.1:0-1289 GCF_018294505.1 Triticum aestivum
TTCATAAGGATAAAAATATTACTTTGCTTCCTATGACTCCTGATTCCATTTTGAAAGATGATATTAATAGAGCTAATAAAGCAAAACAGGAGAAGAATAAGAGTGAAAATCAGATTGTGGCAAAAGAATTTGAGCAACAAATGAAGCCTAATAATAAACCATCTAGTGTTGCTTCTGAAATTAAATTGAAAAGTGCATGTTTATTTGCCACCAAATCTGATATTGATGAGCTAGATTTCAGCAAATCTGTTTGCTATGCTTTTGTGTGCAAAGAGGCATTATTTTCATTCGAGGACGTGCCTTCCTCTTTGCCTCCTGCTGTCACTAACATTTTGCAGGAGTTCGCTGACGTTTTTCCACAAGACGTGCGACCGGGATTACCGCCTATTCGAGGGATTGAGCATCAGATTGACTTAATTCGCGGTGCTTCACTGCCAAACCGTGCACCATACCGTACCAATCCAGAGGAGACGAAGGAGATTATGCGTCAAGTACAAGAGCTTCTCGACAAAGGTTATATACGCGAATCCCTTAGTCCTTGTGCTGTTCCTATTATTCTAGTGCCGAAAAAGGATGGTACATCACGTATGTGTGTTGATTGTAGAGGCATTAATAATATTACTATTCGTTATCGTCATCCTATTCCTAGGCTAGATGATATGCTTGATGAATTGAGTGGCTCTACAATATTCTCCAAAGTTGATTTGCGTAGTGGCTACCATCAAATTCGTATGAAATTGGGAGATGAATGGAAAACAGCATTTAAAACTAAGTTTGGATTATATGAGTGGTTAGTCATGCCTTTTGGGTTAACTAATGCACCTAGTACTTTCACGAGATTAATGAACCAAGTTTTACGTGCTTTCATTGGACGATTTGTGGTAGTTTACTTTGATGACATATTGATTTATAGCAGATCTTTGGAAGAACATTTGGAACATTTACGTGCTGTTTTTATTGCTCTACGTGATGCACGTTTGTTTGGTAACCTTGGGAAGTGCACCTTTTGCACCGACCGAGTATCTTTTCTTGGCTATGTTGTTACTCCACAGGGAATTGAAGTTGATAAAGCCAAGATTGAAGCTATTGAGAGTTGGCCGCAGCCCAAAACGGTCACACAAGTGAGGAGTTTTCTTGGCCTCGCTGGATTCTATAGGCGTTTTGTGAGAGATTTCAGCACCATTGCTGCACCTCTCAATGAGCTTACAAAGAAAGATGTGCCTTTTCTTTGGGGTACCGCATAGGAAGAAGCCTTCACGGTATTGAAAGATAAGTTGACACATGCTCCT
>NW_025276212.1:0-1289 GCF_018294505.1 Triticum aestivum
CCAGGTCCGCTCCAAAGACGATTCTACATTCTCACTACCATTACAACCGTTCCCTAACAATGGATAATGTCCTATACTACTTACTCTCCCGCTCAATCACGGAGACGAGTTTTCCACGGTTTCCACCCCTCCCTCCATACCGCAGGAACACGAGTTTTTTCCACCCCTTTCAGAACGCGCTCTTCGCGCCACAAAGCCGCCCCAAGACGCGCGAGCAATGAGTATCGAGCTTAAACATATCGCAAACGTCAAACATAATATAACGGGATTAATATATATCGCGCACGTGCGACATGTTTGTCACAAGGCGCAAAAAACAATTATAAAAGGAATGCAACACGAGGACTTCCCAGGAGGTCACCCATCCTAGTACTACTCTCGCCCAAGCACGCTTAACTTCGGAGTTCTGATGGGATCCGGTGCTTTAGTGCTGGTATGATCGCATCCGACATGTTTCCCCGTCTTCGTCCCTTATACTTGCCACTCCCAGGTCCGCTCCAAAGACGATTCTACATTCTCACTACCATTACAACCGTTCCCTAACAATGGATAATGTCTTATACTACTTACTCTCCCGCTCAATCACGGAGACGAGTTTTCCACGGTTTCCATCCCTCCCTCCATACCGCAGCAACACGAGTTTTTTCCACCCCTTTCAGAACGCGCTCTTCGCGCCACAAAGCCGCCCCAAGACGCGCGAGCAATGAGCATCGAGCTTAAACATATCGCAAACGTCAAACATAATATAACGGGATTAATATATATCGCGCACGTGCGACATGTTTGTCAGAAGGCGCAAAAAACAATTATAAAAGGAATGCAACACGAGGACTTCCCAGGAGGTCACCCATCCTAGTACTACTCTCGCCCAAGCACGCTTAACTTCGGAGTTCTGATAGGATCCGGTGCTTTAGTGCTGGTATGATCGCATCCGACATGTTTCCCCGTCTTCGTCCCTTATGCTTGCCACTCCCAGGTCCGCTCCAAAGACGATTCTACATTCTCACTACCATTACAACCGTTCCCTAACAATGGATAATGTCCTATACTACTTACTCTCCCGCTCAATCACGGAGACGAGTTTTCCACGGTTTCCACCCCTCCCTCCATACCGCAGCAACACGAGTTTTTTCCACCCCTTTCAGAACGCGCTCTTCGTGCCACAAAGCCGCCCCAAGACGCGCGAGCAATGAGCATCGAGCTTAAACATATCGCAAACGTCAAACATAATATAACGGGATTAATATATATCGCGCACGTGCGACATGTTTGTCACAAGGCGCAAAAAA
>NW_025276213.1:0-1289 GCF_018294505.1 Triticum aestivum
AAAAAAAAATTCAGAGTGTGCTTTTCCCTTGTTTACGTGCCGCGCCGTGATTTTGTTGGTGTTCTAGGCTCGCGTCTCTAGCACAGTCTAGCCTAGGACCAGCACAGTACCGTCGTTGAGCGTTTATTCAACTTTGCATCTCTGAATTGATTATTGCTGACCCTTTTTGCTACCATACTATAAGCCTTCCCAGCTCCACATACATCTACGTCGTGTGTTTGACTCTCCCTGGTAATCGCTCTATCCAAGCTTTGAGAGTTTTTGATTACAACGGTTGCCGATCACCGCTTGCTGCTGGGTAAGAACTGGTAAGAATTTGAGATTTGCTTGACGGATTTGTGACACCCACCACCACCACGTGTTTGTAGTCTGTAGGATCATATTCTTGTGTGTTTCTATTACTGCTAACCATGCCAGGATCACAAGCCGACGAGATTGACTGGGAGAATTTATCGAACAAGGAGCTTCATGATAAGTTTCAGCAAATGATGACTGAACAGGTGCAAGATGTGCTGAACAATTTTGAAGAGGCCCTGGAGAAGATCACTGGCTTTGAGAAGACGTTCGAAACAAAGCTCGATAACAAGTTTCATGAATTGCTCGCGCGTCTTCCACCACCACCACCCGCTGCAGCTAACGCACCTCTCCAACAACAACAACAACGACGACTACCTCCACGTCGCGAAGCAGACCTCCGCCGAGCAAGCCGTGTTCCTCTTGCGTTTGGCCAAACTATTGGTGCTGCTGTTGATACTTCTGTGGCTCCTGCTGCTGATGCGGAGGAGGACGCTTATGTGGGAGATTATGAGGATGAGGTTGATCAAAATCAGATCTACGAGCAGCCACCAGCACCACCACCAGCAGGTCGACCTCAGGTATATATTCGTAATGGTAGGCCTGCACCACCACCTCAGGTACGAGATGATGTCCATATTCCTAAACTGAAATTGAATATTCCACCATTTGAGGGTAGATATGTTCCTGATATATATCTTACTTGGGAGTTAGAAACTGAACAACGATTTACATGTTTACAATATCCTGAGGAGAGACGAGTTGCTGCTGCCGTTTGTGCTTTCACTAGTTTTGCATGTGTATGGTGGTCTGAACATTGTAGATTATATCCTATTCCAACTACTTGGGCTGCTTTGAAAACTGCTATGCGTACGCGTTGGGTTCCACCATATTATCAACGTGAATTGCTTCAAAAATTGCAGCGTTTAAGACAAGGGAAAAATTCTGTAGAAGAATATTATCAGGAATTACAAACTGGCATGATTAGATGTGGT
>NW_025276214.1:0-1289 GCF_018294505.1 Triticum aestivum
TAAATCTTATTGTAACAACCTGATGTTACAACAAAGTCAACCGCTTCTCCATGAGGAAATTCGGAAGCTTAACCTTCACATTGTACCTCAAGGTTTTCTTTCCACCTTGGTGGCAAAACCTACACTTACGGATCAAATCATCGCTGCCCAAAAGCGAGATAAGGGAATCTCTAAAATCAAAGAGAACATTGCTAGCGGAGGTGCTAGTTGTTTCTCCACTAATGATCATGGTGTTGTGTACTTTGAGAACCGTCTAGTGGTTCCCAAGAACCAGCATCTACGACAGTTGATCCTTAAGGAGGCCCATGAATCTCCTCTCACCATTCATCCCGGTAGTACTAAAATGTATCAGGACCTACGCCAGAGGTTCTGGTGGACTAGGATGAAGAGAGAAATTGCTCAGTATATTGCCAATTGCGACGTCTGTCGTCGTGTAAAAGCAGAGCATCAACGACCTGCTGGCACCCTTCAACCCTTAGCTATTCCTGAATGGAAATGGGATAAAATTGGTATGGATTTCATTACCGGCTTTCCCAGGACCAAAAGAGGGAATAATGCTATCTTCGTCGTGGTCGATCGTCTTTCCAAAGTAGCTCATTTCTTACCTGTTCGTGAGAGTATAACCGCTAGCCAGCTGGCAGACTTATACATCTCCCGAATAGTGTCCCTTCATGGTGTTCCTTTGGAAATCAATTCGGATCGAGGAAGTCTTTTCACCTCTCGATTTTGGGAAAGTTTCCAAAATGCTATGGGAACCCGTCTCTCCTTTAGCACCGCTTTCCACCCTCAGTCAAGTGGTCAAGTGGAATGCTATGGGAACCCAACGTTTCGGTATCAAAGGCAAATTGGCTCCTCGTTACATTGGACCTTTTCGCATTCTTGCCAAACGAGGAGAAGTTGCCTACCAGTTGGAACTACCCCGCACCTCTCCAGGGTTCACGATGTCTTCCACGTCTCTCAACTCAGGCGTTGCTTCTCGGATCCTATCCGTGAAGTGGACCACGAAACGCTTGATCTCCAAGATAATCTTACATATCGAGAGTACCCCATTCGTATCCTCGATCAAGCCGAACGTACCACGCGACGTCATAATATCAAGTTTCTCAAGGTTCAATGGTCGCACCATTCTGAGGATGAAGCAACTTGGGAAAGGGAGGATCGTCTTCGACTCGAATATCCCGCCTTCTTCTCGGAGGAACCCAAATCTCGGGACGAGATTCTTTTGAGTGGGGGTGAGTTGTCACACCCTAGCTAGTCATGCATTAGAGTGTTGCATCATGTTTACTTTT
>NW_025276215.1:0-1289 GCF_018294505.1 Triticum aestivum
CCGTGTAGAGGCCACTAGTAGAATGCTTCCAAACAATGTCGTCGTCAATATCCTCCTGTAGGTGAAAATCCCGGATGGTGGCCCAAAGCTCGAGAAATTGTCTGAAGTGCTCTATAGAAAAATCGGACGTCATCTTGATCTTTTTAACCCAAGCGCCATCCTTTAGTGCTTCCCGCACCTTCCAATTCTTCCTCGTTGACGCCGCGTAGATGAGAGGGGCCAAATCCATGGGTTTGCGGTTGTGCACCCACGGAGAGTCCCAAAAGGGGGTGCGCGCGCCATTTCCCACAATAATAGTTGAGGAGGCATAGAAGAAGTTGTAGTCTGCGTTATCGCACGGGTTGCCCATGCCAACCCACATCTTAGTTGGCTCCTTCCACTCAAACCAAATCCAACGAATCCTCAGTGCCCTAGCAAATTTCTCCGTGTTTAGCACTCCAAGACCCCCATTAGCAATTGGGCGGCAAACGGTGTCCCAATTAACCTTGCATTTGGCCCCGGTGGTCTTGTCAGTTCCCTCCCAAAGGAACGCTCGCTCAAGCTTGTTGAGATTTTTGAGGGTGCTTGTGGGGAGGACGAGTGTAGTGATGAAGTATATGGCTTGGGAGGCAAGCACCGACTTGACCAAGGCGGTGCGTCCCATAGACGTGATGTTTTGCCCGTCCCAAGGGACCAACTTTGCCGCCGCCTTATCCTCCAAGAACTGAAAGTCCACCTTCCTGAGCCGCCACACAGAGAGCGGGAGGCCTAAGTATTTCATGGGGAAGGATCCGCGCGCCGCCGGAAGGTTTTGAAGGATGTCCGACAGGTTGATGTGCCCACAACGGATTGGGATGATCGAGCTCTTGTGAAAGTTGGTGGCTAGACCGGTGACATCGCCAAAAAGACAAAGGATGTTGGAGAGGTGGTCAATATCGCGCTTGATGGGTGCCATGAAGACCGCCGCGTCGTCCGCATAAAGGGAGGTTCGTAAAAGAACCCCACGGCCACGGATTTTATGAAATAGCCCTGTAGTTGCCGCCATCTCAAGAATTCTTTGGAGTGGGTCGATCGCGAGCACAAATAGCAAGGGGGATATAGGGTCCCCCTGTCGGAGACCCTGGCCATGGATGATGGGGCTGCCAGCGACGCCGTTAAGAAGAATCCGCGAGGAAGAGGAGCAAAGTAGGGCGGTGATCCAATCTCTGAAAATGCTCGGGAACCCCCTACGGCGGAGGAGGTCAATGATATACTCCCACTTGACTGAATCAAATGCCTTCCGAATGTCCAACTTGAAGAGAAGCGAAGGG
>NW_025276216.1:0-1289 GCF_018294505.1 Triticum aestivum
ACCACTTTATTGCCTTCCGTTCAACACAACTTGTTCGTGTTTTGTGTAAACCTTGAGATCCCTGCTACCCAGCAGTTGATCTTCCTTACCTCGGAAGTATTACCATCTCTTTTTGTCAAGAATGTGGTGAGAATTTCACCACCTCTTAAGAATTCTTGATATCATAATACTTCTTGCCATCTTCGTTCATTCCTTGGCCCCCGTATTGTTTTCAACCGGAATACCGGCAATTGAGCTAAGACGTGTGAATTCAAAACTTCTAGCAAGCCTCTTGCTTTGAAGTGAAATTCTTAGACTATTGATTATTGAATCACCATTCCGACGTTGGTCGTGCAACCCAGCCCATATTTCGGGTGCACCTTTCAACCAATGTTTAATTGTGTATGTTTTCCTCGAGCATACTTCCTTATATCATTTGATCTGACAAATGTTACCTCCTTGTTCACTTAATTGTGGAAATCCGTCTTTTGGGAATCTCGATGAATTGCCGATGAGTTCACCAGACACCTCCTTGTCCTCTCCTTGGGTTAATGATGGACTCTTGTTAAAGGAAATCACTTCATAGTTCATTTCCTCGAGAATCTTATAATGTCACCTCGTCAATTTGTGTTGCACCTTTTCTTCTCGGGCATCCTGAGTCTGAGGTATTATGACACCAATTGGATACGAATCTCGGTCCGATATGATGGTTGGGACAACTTTCCAAGGGTTATGTTGTTGATCCTTTGATGACCCGGTAACATGATGTCATGTCTAGCACCCCCCCCCCGGCTGGAGGACCTATCATTATAGATTCCTTTTCAGCTAGGTTATCCATTCGTCCATGAGGAAATTGTAAGACTTATTCTACAAGTTATTCCTGATGGATCCTTCGTGTTTCCAAAGTCTGATCTTCACATGAAGACCATGTCAATGCTATCTCGAAGCATGTCTGCGATACTCTGATTTTCAACAAGAACATCCGAAGCACGATGCTAAATTTTATTTATCCCTTATCCTAAAACCGTTGTATGGGTAATATCATGAGATTCCTTCCCCCTTACCTAAATGGTTTTCTACTTTATATCCTGTCATGGATATCATGCTCTGCTTGTCATTGGGAAGGATATACCCCTGAAATATGTGTTTAAACACATTTTCCTTTCCATTGTTCTGTTTAATCTGATGATCATATTTTCCTTCCATTGTTGGTTTAACCTTTCTTGTGATCTATATGATCTGAGAAGTAATATTTTCCTGCTTATGTAAACATCTTGTTGTACAATTCTGTCAGTAAGACCATGTTACTT
>NW_025276217.1:0-1289 GCF_018294505.1 Triticum aestivum
TGTTGTCTTCTCCACAAAATGAAGGACTCCTAGTGTTGCTTATCTGGGGCATGCGGTAGTACTGCTCCTCGGAGCGGTAGTACCGCAGGCCCTTGCGGTAGTACCGCTCTGTGGGAGCGGTAGTACCGTGGCCCCCGACCTCCCACCGTAAATGGCAACTCCCTGAAATTTTCCTTCCCCTCGCTTCTACCACGGTTTTTTCCGTCATGGACGGCCCAAAGAATGTCATGCAGCTGCGTCTCCGGCCCGCCTAGGATGAAAAGCCCATTTTTTGTCATGATTTTTTGTCATAGAAGTAGGAGCCCACCACATCTATCATGATACCGAGTTTTGTCACAATTATCATCATAGAAGTGTCATATGTATGACAGAAAAAAAATTCGTTCGGCCCAAAATGTCATGGATGTGTCTTTTTTTGTAGTAATGGTTGAATGAATTGAATATTATAAAATCAAAATTTATATATGTTTCATATGCTTATAACATGGGGAGTAATGACTTCACACATAATAAGTATAGGTAGTAAACTTATTGAAAGTCATCAAACGCAGCATTGGTCACTTGAGAAATTCATGAAAGAATATTAAAGGAAGAGAGATTTCACATATAAATATACTATCTTGGACATATTTTGTAACTGTGAGCACTCATTAAAATATGACATGCTAAAAGGTTGATGTTGGACAAGGAAGACAACTTAATGGGTATGTTTTCCTATATCCTAAACGTTATATTGTCTTGGATCATCCAACATGTTGAGCTTGCTTTCCCTCTCATGCTAGCCAATTTTTTTGCATCAAGTAGAGATACTACTTGTGCTTCCAAACATCCCTTAAACCAGTTTTGCCATGAGAGTCCACCATACCTACCTATGGATTGAATAAGATCCTTCAAGTAAGTTGTCATCGTGCATGCAATAAAAATTGCTTCTTAAATATGTATGATCTATTAGTGCGAAGAAAATAAGCTTTATACGAACTTCTGATAGGGAAGAAATAAAAGCGACAGAATGCATAATAAAGGTCTTTATCACAAGCGGCAATATAAAGTGACGTTCTTTTGCATTAAGATTTTGTGCATCCAACCATAAAAGCGCATGACAACCTATGCTTCCCTCTGCGAAGGGCCTATCTTTTACTTTTATCTTGTACCCTTATACAAGAGTCATGGTGATCATCACCTTTCCTTTTTACACTTTTTCCTTTGGCAAGCACTTTGTGTTGGAACGATGATATATATATATATATATATATATATATATATATATATATATATATATATATATATAT
>NW_025276218.1:0-1289 GCF_018294505.1 Triticum aestivum
TATTACTGACTGTTTTGGGGTCCCGGAGTGATTTCCACGATTAACAAACCCCATGGTGCGTTTAAGTGTCGGTCATCAACACTCGTGGTTTTTGTCGATTCTAGCCCGTTTCATGGACTATTACTCACATTTTTGGGGTCCCAAAGCGATTTCCATGGATGTCGAACCCCAAGGTGCGCTTACGTATCGGTCATCAACAATCGCAGTTTCGGCCGATTCCGGCCCGTTTCTTGGACTATAACTCAGTTTTGGGCTCACGTAGTGATTTCCACGACCGACGAACACCGGTGTGTTTATGTGTCGGTCATCAACATTTGCAGTTTTGGCCGATTTTGGCCCGCTTCATGGACTATTACTCACTGATTTCAGGTCCATGAGCAATTTCCATGATTGACGAAACCCGGGGTGCGTTTATGTATCGTTGATCAATAACCCTAGGTTTTACCGATTCAGGGCTCTTTCATGGACTATTACTCACCGTTTTGCAGTCCCAAAGCGATTTCGATGCTTGTCGAACCCCAAGATGTGCTTACGTGCTGGTCGTCAAGACTCGCAGATTAGGCCGATTCTGGCCCGTTTCCTGGACTATTACTCAGTTTTGGGGTCCCGAAGTGATTTCCACGATTGATGAACACCGGGGTTCATTTACGTGTCGGTCATCAACACTCACAATTTTGGCCGATTCTGGTACGTTTTCTGCACTGTTACTCACCGTTGTGGGGTCCCGGAGCGATTTCCATGATTGACGATCCCTGGGGTGCGTTTACGTGCCCGTCGTCAACCCTCACAGTTTTGGCCAATTCTGACCCGTTTCGTGAACTATTACTCACCGTTTTGGGATCCCAAAGCGATTTCCATAGTTATTGAACCCCAAGGTGCGCTTAAATGTCGGTCATTCACAGTCACAGTTTTGGCCGATTCTGGCCCGTTCTGTCGACTATTACTCACTTTTTTGGGGTCCCAGAGTGATTTCCATGATTAACGAACCCCGGGGTGCATTTAAGTGTCAGACATCAACACTCGCGGTTTTTGACGATTCTGGCCCGTTTCATGGACTATTACTCACCGTTTTGCGGTCACGAAGCGATTTCCATAGTTGTTGAACCCCAAGGTGCGCTTACGTGTTGGTCATCAACTCTCATAGTTGTGGCCAATTCTGGCCCGTTTCGTGGACTATTACTGACTGTTTTGGGGTCCCGGAGTGATTTCCACGATTAACAAACCCCATGGTGCGTTTAAGTGTCGGTCATCAACACTCGTGGTTTTTGTCGATTCTGGCCCGTTTCATG
>NW_025276219.1:0-1289 GCF_018294505.1 Triticum aestivum
CATATGAGATGTTCCAGGAGTTGAAGTTAATATTTCAAGCAAATGCCCGGATTGAGAGATATGAAGTCTCCAATAAGTTCTACAGCTGCAAGATGGAGGAGAATAGTTCTGTCAGTGAACATATACTCAAAATGTCTGGGTATAATAATCACTTGATTCAACTGGGAGTTAATCTTCCGGATGATAGCGTCATTGACAGAATTCTCCAATCACTGCCACCAAGCTACAAGAGCTTTGTGATGAACTATAATATGCAAGGGATGAACAAGACTATTCCCGAGCTCTTCGCAATGCTAAAAGCTGCGGAGGTAGAAATCAAAAAGGAGCATCAAGTGTTGATGGTCAACAAGACCACTAGTTTCAAGAAAAAGGGCAAAGGGAAGAAGAATGGGAACTTCAAGAAGAACAGCAAGCAAGTTGCTGCTCAAGAGAAGAAACCCAAGTCTGGACCTAAGCCTGAAACTGAGTGCTTCTACTACGAGCAGACTGGTCACTGGAAGCGGAACTGCCCCAAGTATTTGGCGGATAAGAAGGATGGCAAAGTGAACAAAGGTATATGTGATATACATGTTATTGATGTGTACCTAACTAGAGCTCGTAGTAGCACCTGGGTATTTGATACTAGTTCTGTTGCTAATATTTGCAACTCGAAACAGGGACTATGAAATAAGCGAGCACTGGCCAAGGACGAGGTGACGATGCACGTGGGAAACGGTTCCAAAGTCGATGTGATCGCGGTCAGCACGCTACCTCTACATCTACCTTCGGGATTAGTTTTAGACCTGAATAATTGTTATTTGGTGCCAGCGTTGAGCATGAACATTATATCTGGATCTTGTTTGATGCGAGACGGTTATTCATTTAAATCAGAGAATAATGGTTGTTCTATTTATATGAGTAATATCTTTTATGGTCATGCACCCTTGAAGAGTGGTCTATTTTTATTAAATCTCGATAGTAGTGATACACATATTCATAGTGTTGAAACCAAAAGATGCAGAGTTAATAATGATAGTGCAACTTATTTGTGGCACTGCCGTTTGGGTCATATCGGTGTAAAGCGCATGAAGAAACTCCATATTGATGGACTTTTGGAATCACTTGATTATGAATCACTTGGTACTTGCGAACCGTGCCTTATGGGCAAGATGACTAAAACGCCGTTCTCCGGAACTATGGAGCGAGCAACTGATTTGTTGGAAATCATACATACTGATGTTTGTGGCCCAATGAATGTTGAGGCTCGCGGTCGGGTATCGTTATTTTCTCACCTTCACAGATGATTTGAG
>NW_025276220.1:0-1289 GCF_018294505.1 Triticum aestivum
TTAAGTAAGAACCAATCTCACCTACGCATCAAAACCACAACGATAGTTTGTCAAATAGACTCCGTTTTAACCTTCGCAAGGACCGGGCGTAGCCATACTTGGTTCAACTAAAGTTGGAGAGGCAGTCGCCCGCAAGCCATCTCTGTGCAAAGCACGTCGAGGGAACCGGTCTCGCGTAAGCGTACGCGTAAGGTTGGTCCGGGTCGTCTCGTCCAACAATACCGCCGAACCAAAGTATGACATGCTGGTAGGCAGTATGACTTGTATCGTCCACAACTCACTTGTGTTCTACTCGTGCATATAACATCAACATAAATAACCTAGGCTCGGATGCCACTGTTGGGTTTCGTAGTAATTTCAAAAAATTTCCTACGCACACGCAAGATCATGTGATGCATAGCAACGAGGGGGAGAGTATTGTCTACGTACCCTACACAGACCGACTGCGGAAGCGATGACACGACGTAGAGGAAGTAGTCGTACGTCTTCACGATCCAACCGATCAAGCACCGAAACTACGGCACCTCCGAGTTCGAGCACACGTTCAGCTCGATGACGATCCCCGGACTCCGATCCAGCAAAGTGTCGGGGAAGAGTTCCGTCAGCATGACGGCGTGGTGACGATCTTGATGAACTACAGCAGCAGGGCTTCGCCTAAACTCCGCTACAGTATTATCGAGGAATATGGTGGCAGGGGGCACCGCACACGGCTAAGGAACAGATCACGTGGATCAACTTGTGTCCCTTTGGGTGCCTCTACCTCAGTATATAAAGGAGCCAAGGGGGGAGAGGGGCGCCGGCCAAGGAGGAGGGCGCAGGAGGAGTCCTACTCCTACCGGGAGTAGGACTCCCCCCCCCAATCCTATTCCAACTAGGATTCCCAAGGGGGAAAGAGAGAGAGGGGTGGCCGGCCACCTCTCCTAGTCCTAATAGGACTAGGGGAAGGGGGGAGGCGCGCAGCCCCCTTGGGCTGCCCCTTTCTCCTTTCCACTAAGGCCCATGAAGGCCCATATGGCTCCCGGGGGGTTCCGGTAACCTCCCGGTAACCCGGTAAAATCCCGATTTCACCCGGAACACTTCCGATGTCCAAACATAGGCTTCCAATATATCAATCTTTATGTCTCGACCATTTCGAGACTCCTCGTCATGTCCGTGATCACATCCGGGACTCCGAACAACCTTCGGTACATCAAAATGCATAAACTCATAATATAACTGTCATCGTAACCTTAAGCGTGCGGACCCTACGGGTTCGAGAACAATGTAGACATGACCGAGACACGTCTCCG
>NW_025276221.1:0-1289 GCF_018294505.1 Triticum aestivum
TTCAAAATGCACCATTCAAAGCCACATCATCATTTTTCAATCCTTTCTGACTTCATTTGTTATTTTTCATGCATTTACTAATTATTTTGAGCTATAAGACCCTAAAATTGAAAAGCATTTCAAATGAACTCTGAAAAGGTTAAAGTTGGCATGATATCATCATTTCATCCACATAGCATGTGCAAGAAAGTTGAGAGGGTTACGGCAAAAAGTGGATGTACTTCGTGTACAAAACGGACAATCTCTTTCAAAGTATCAGGATTTCATCCGGAAACTCGTCTGTTACAAAGGGATTTCACTTTTTTAAACCTTATTTGAACTCCTGACTTTTTGTGTGTTCAAAATGCACCATTCAAGGCCACATCATCATTTTTCAATCCTTTCTGACTTCATTTGTTATTTTTCATGCATTTACTAATTATTTTGAGCTATAAGACCCTAAAATTGAAAAGCATTTCAAATGAACTCTGAAAAGGTTGAAAGTTGGCATGATATCATCATTTCATCCACATAGCATGTGCAAGAAAGTTGAGAGGGTTACGGCAAAAAGTGGATGCACTTCGTGTACAAAATGGACAATCTCTTTCAAAGTATTAGGATTTCATCCGGAAACTCGTCTGTTACAAAGGGATTTCATATTTTAAACCTTATTTGAACTCCTGACTTTTTGTGTGTTCAAAATGCACCATTCAAATCCACATCATTATTTTTTAATCCTTTCTGACTTCATTTGTTATTTTTCATGCATTTACTAATTATTTTGAGCTATAAGACCCTAAAATTGAAAAGCATTTCAAATGAACTATCAAAAGGTTGAAAGTTGGCATGATATCATCATTTCATCCACATGGCATGTGCAAGAAAGTTGAGAGGGTTACGGCAAAAAGTGGATGCACTTCGTGTACAAAACGGACAATCTCTTTCAAAGTATCAGGATTTCATCCGGAAACTCGTCTATTACAAAGGGATTTCATTTTTTAAACCTTATTTGATCTCCTGACTTTTTGTGTGTTCAAAATGCACCATTCAAAGCCACATCATCATTGTTCAATCCTTTCTGACTTCATTTGTTATTTTTCATGCATTTACTAACTATTCTGAGCTATAAGACCCTAAAATTGAAAAGCATTTCAAATGAACTCTGAAAAGGTTGAAAGTTGGCATGATATCATCATTTCATCCACATGGCATGTGCAAGAAAGTTGAGAGGGTTACGGCAAAAAGTGGATGCACTTCGTGTACAAAACGGACAATCTCTTTCAAAGTATCAGGATTTCATCCGGAAACTC
>NW_025276222.1:0-1289 GCF_018294505.1 Triticum aestivum
ACAAAAGCATAGCAAACAGATTTGCTGAAATCTAGCTCATCAATATCAGATTTGGTGGCAAATAAACATGCACTTTTCAATTTAATTTCAGAAGCAACACTAGATGGTTTATTGTTAGGCTTCATTTGTTGCTCAAATTCTTTTGCCACAATCTGATTTTCACTCTTATTCGTCTCCTGTTTTGCTTTATTAGCTCTATTAATATCATCTTTCAAAATGGAATCAGGAGTCATAGGAAGCAAAGTAATATTTTTATCCTTATGAACAAGAGTATAGTGATTGTTTCTACCATGGTGTACAGAATTTTTATCAAATTGCCATGGTCTACCAAGTAATAAGGAACATGCTTGCATAGGTACCACATCACAATCAACATAATCAGCATATGTAGAGATACTAAAATGCACACGAACGGTACGTGTTACCTTAACCTTGCCACTGTTGTTGAACCATTGGATGTAGTAAGGATGTGGATGTGGTCTTGTGGTGAGAGAAAGCTTCTCCACCATCTCCATGCTAGCCAAGTTGTTGCAGCTCCCTCCGTCTATTATGACGCGCACAGAATGTTCCTTCACAACTCCCTTGGTATGGAACAAATTGTGCCTCTGATTTTGCTCAGCTTGTGTGACCTGCACACTCAAAACACGTTGAGCAACTAAACATTCATACCTGTCAGCGTCTTCAGGAGCCATGTATTGCGTCTCATGATCAGAATCATCTCCACCATGTTCTTCACGTGTAATAAGAGCCAAAGTCTCCTCATCATAGTCACTAGCGGACTCATATCCACCATCCGCGTTAGCAATCATCACACGCGGAGATTTGCATTCTCTCGCATAATGACCTCCTCCCTTACAACGACGACAAATAATATCACTTGTGTGCCCTGTTGATGCCATGGAAGAAGAAGAACGCTGTGCAGGCCCCGCAGGTGCGCTCTTGGCAGATAATGGTGGTTGTGCCTGTTTTCTTGTATCACGGCTGGAGGTGGCACCGGATGGAGGTGCTGGTGCAGTTGAAGTAGAAGATGCACGTGGTGTCCATGATGAAGGTCGGCCTGCAGAAAAGTTAGTTCGCCCCAATGCTTGTCGATCCTGCACTTCACGTTCAGCTTTACAAGCAAGATGGAATAAACGAGTGATATTAGTATACTCCTTATAGTCTAGAATGGTCTGAATCTCTCTATTTAATCCACCCAGAAAACGTGCAAGCATAGCTTCATTCTCCTCAACAATACCACATCTAATCATGCCAGTTTGTAATTCCTGATAATATTCTTCTACAGAATT
>NW_025276223.1:0-1289 GCF_018294505.1 Triticum aestivum
CTCGATGCCCGACGCCGCCCCGCTGCTCGACGCCGGAGCCTCCTCGCCGGACTGCCTCCCCATCGCGCGCCGTCCACGTCTTCCTCCCCGAGCCCCACTGCCCGTGCCCTACTGCTCCCCTGTGAGCTCCCCTCCCTCCTCTCTCTGCCGTGGTCGCGCCCTCCCCCCTCACGCTCGGCTCCATCCCGCGCCGCCCCGGAGCCGCCCGCGGCCACCTGCCTCCGCACGGGACCACCGTCGAGCTCCCGCACGCCCTGGACCGCGCTTGGCCGCGCTCGACCGTGGCCGACCGCGCGCGCTCACGCCCACGCCCCCTCTGACCGAGCCCGGCCATGGACGGTCCCCGCCGCCCTTGCTGCTGCACGCCCACCGCCGCCGAACCTCGTCACCGGCCTTGTTTTCGGCCACCTCCCCGCACACCCACACGCCCTCCCCTGGACGCGTCGTGGGCACGACCCCGCCGACGCCCTCCGTCGCCTCCGTGCGGGTGCGCGGCGCCCGCACCCGATAACGCCCGTGCGCCCGCTCGGGCTGCGCCCCGCGCCCGAACCCATTAGGCCTTGGGCCTATGACAAGTGGGCCACTGCCCAGAGAACGTTTCCAAAAAAAAGGGGGGGTTTAAAAAGGAATAATAGAAAATAAATAATAACTAAAAAATAAACTTAATTAATTAATTAATTAATTAACTAAATTCATTAAGTTAATTAATCCTAGTTAATTAATCATAACTACATTAACCTAACTAACTAATTAGTTTAATTAAACAGTAGTTAGATTAGTTAAGCACTAATTAGACTAAACAGTCAATGACTAGTGGGACCCACCTGTCGGGTTGACCCAGTCAACCCCTGTTGACTGCTGACGTCAGCATGACATCATGCTGACGTCATAAATACATTTTTTTGAATTAATTAAAAAAATAATTAAATTCCAGAAATTAATAAAATCTTTAGAAAATCATATCTTTTAATCCGTAACTCGGATTAAAATGTTTTCAACATGACAGTTGCTCAGAACGACGAGACGATTCCGGATACGCAGTCCGTTCGTCCGCCACACCCCTCTAACCTATCGAACCCGCAACTTTCCCCCTCCGGCTCCTCTGCCCGAAAACACGAAACACCGGGAATACTTTCCCGGATGTTTTCCCCCCTTCACCGGTATCACCTACTACCGCGTTAGGGCACACCGAACACCGCGTATTGCCTTGTTATATTTTGTGATGCTTTGTTTGCTCTGTATTCATTATTTCTTCCCCCTCTTCTCTCCGGTAGACTACGAGACCGACG
>NW_025276224.1:0-1289 GCF_018294505.1 Triticum aestivum
ACTTCACGGATAGGATCCGAGAAGCAACGCCTGAGTTGAGAAACGTGGAAGACATCGTGAACTCTGGAGAGGTGCGGAGGTAGTTCCAATTGGTAGGCAACTTCTCCTCGTTTGGCAAGAATGCGAAAAGGTCCAATGTAACGAGGAGCCAATTTGCCTTTGATACCGAAGCGATGGGTTCCCTTCAGAGGGGTGACCCGAAGATAAGCCTTCTCGTCAACCTCGAAAGTCATAGCCTTATGTTTTCGGTCATATTGACTCTTTTGACGGGATTGGGCTGTTTTCAACTTTTCACGAACGATTCGAACTTGTTCTTCTGCTTCCTGAATCATATCCGGGCCAAAGAATTGTCTTTCCCCGGTCTCTGACCAGTTAAGGGGTGTTCGACATCGTCGTCCATAGAGAACTTCAAAAGGGGCTTTACCCAAGCTAGATTGATAGCTGTTGTTGTAAGCGAATTCGGCAAATTGAAGGCACTTCTCCCAGTCCATTCCGAACGAGATAACAGAGGCTCGAAGCATGTCTTCTAGAATTTGGTTGACGCGTTCCACTTGACCACTTGACTGAGGGTGGAAAGCGGTGCTAAAGGAGAGACGGGTTCCCATAGCATTTTGGAAACTTTCCCAAAATCGAGAGGTGAAAAGACTTCCTCGATCCGAATTTATTTCCAAAGGAACACCATGGAGGGACACTATTCGGGAGATGTATAAGTCTGCCAGCTGACTAGCGGTTATACTCTCACGAACAGGTAAGAAATGAGCTACTTTGGAAAGACGATCGACCACGACGAAAATAGCATTATTCCCTCTTTTGGTCCGGGGAAAACCGGTAATGAAATCCATACCAATCTTATCCCATTTCCATTCAGGAATAGCTAAGGGTTGAAGGGTGCCAGCAGGCCGTTGATGCTCTGCTTTTACACGACGACAGACGTTGCAATTGGCAATATACTGAGCAATTTCTCTCTTCATCCTAGTCCACCAGAACCTCTGGCGTAGGTCCTGATACATTTTAGTACTACCGGGATGAATGGTGAGAGGAGATTCATGGGCTTCCTTAAGGATTAATCGCCTTAGGTTGCGCACTTTGGGAACTACTAATCGATCCCCGAAGTACACGACTCCTTGATCATTAACGGAGAAACAATTCGCAATTCCTTTCTGAATGTTCCTCTTGATGCGGGAGATTCCCGGATCTACCTTCTGTGCTTTGATGATTTGATCCGTAAGGGTAGGTTTTGCCACCAAGGTGGAGAGAAAACCTTGAGGTACAATGTGAAGGTTAAGCTT
>NW_025276225.1:0-1289 GCF_018294505.1 Triticum aestivum
AATATATATCTGGAAGTAGATAAGAATGTAACATTTCTGTTAACTTAAATTGAGATCTACAACCACCCGTGTTAAACAAGTTGACTATTTTTTCTTACCAATATGGACAATCATGTAATGTCGAAGAAAATCGTCTTCATTCTGTTTAAAAGACATGTCTTGACTAGTTCATAGCGAAAAAGTGTGTTCGGTTGTCGTGGTTGACACTCGAAGAGTTATGACCAACTACATTAATCTATGGTAGTTTTTTACTTGTTTAAAATAATCCAGCGATCAAATCAGCAAGTGAAGAAGAGATTTTTAGGTCTAGATGGTTGCAAACATAGAGCAACATATGTTCAAGTTTAGACTCATCTTGTGAATCCAAGAAATGAACAAATTATCAAAAGCTTTATTCTATACACAATGCTAATTAACCAGACTAAGATGATAATTCATGAAAAAAAAATTACTGGTGCTTAGTCGTACCTGCTGCCAATATTTTCTATCCTGGTCATCTGGCTAGCGGCCTAGCTCTAGCTGTATTCTGAATATCTGATCATCTAATCCGCCTACTTCTAGTAATATGGGGACAGCGGACTATAGACCAGTGGATGGCGCCGTCGTCGTGGCAAACTGCCGCCGCGGCAATGGCAAACGCCCTAGAAGGGCACAGTCGGCGGCGGATGGCATGAGCGGCGGCAGCGGCAAAGGCCCTAAGCAGTTCGTCAGAACACACGTAGATGGTCAATGATCGATCGGATCTATCACATTGTCCAGGTTGTGCAGAGGCAAACCAATAGTAAGCGACAACTATGCGCTTACATGTATGGGCTATTGGGCTTTGGCCTTCTATATTCGGTGTAGTTGGCTCATTAAACAAATTTTTATATGGGCTAATGATGCAATTAGCAGCGGTCATTAGTGTTGTACAGTATACATGCAGCTAAAAACGATTGAGGGGGGCGAGCGATTGGCAGGGGTCTAGCCCCTGCTCGCCCCCCCTTGTCTCCGCCCCTGGCTAGCTACCATATGTATAGAGAGAACTCGACACGCTAGCTAGTAAGCAAATGAAGAAACCATTAAGTACACAAGATCGTCATCATGAACATATACAGAGAAGTGATCGACCTCTCTTTCTCCGCGAGATTGGTTGAAAACCAAGTTTTCGTATATCTATCCAACGCTACTAGCTACATATATACAATATAAGATCTCTTACAAACCCTAACATCTAAGGTCTATTTGAACTTCCACATGGTATTCTCCGTCTTTATTTATCATGTGGTCAAGAAAGAATCCCGCCAATT
>NW_025276226.1:0-1289 GCF_018294505.1 Triticum aestivum
GAGCTGCCTCATCGTTTGCTATTTATTTTTTCCAAAAATCATTTCTAGGTACATAAGTATGTACTTAATCAGAGAAACACCAAAAAAAATCCAAGATTCAACCACTAGCTAGGAACGGTCATGCCCGCCGTTTTGACCGTATTTTGAAACGGGCATAAAAAATTCAATAAAAATCAAAAAATTGGGAAACCCTCGCATTGTGTCATTATATGTGACCTTGTTTCCTGAAAAAATAATAAACTTGTAATACGGAAATTATTTTTAAAAAGTATTCTCAGAAATGAGCAATCACACGTGAAGATTCAGGGTTTTCAAGCCAAATGATCAATCTTATGGCCACATTCATGGCATAGTTTGTTCAAATGATCTCATATTGTGCACAAGGGTGCATCTTGGAATTCCAAACAATGTTGCCTAAGGGGGTTTTCATTTTCTTTGCACGGAAAATTCATTTTCCATTTTCCGGGTGCCCGAATTGAGTTCTTTTTGTGAAGGACCTACCATATATTTGTTGCCAAATTGGACCAAATCATTTTTCTAAAATACTAGGCCATATTTGATTCAAAATTGACCAAATGGAAGGGTGTCAAAAGTTTTGATCCACCTCTGGTGAAAAGACAAATTTCCGCCGATTCAGCTGGAAGCGGGTCAAATTTGAACTGGAGCTGCCTCATGGTTTGCTATTTATTTTTCCCAAAAATCATTTCTAGGTACATAAGTATCTACTTAATCAGAGAAACACCAAAAAAATTCCAAGATTCAACCACTAGCTAGGAACGGTCATGCCCGCCGTTTTGACCGCATTTTGAAACGGGCATAAAAAATTCATAAAAAATCAAAAAATTGGGAAGCCTTCGCATTGTGTCATTATATGTGACCAAGTTTCCTGAAAAAATAATAAACTTGTAATATGGAAATTATTTTTAAAAAGTATTCTCAGAAATGAGCTATCACACGTGAAGATTCAAGGTTTTCAAGCCAAATGATCAATCTTATGGCCACATTCATGGCATAGTTTGTTCAAATGATCTCATATTGTGCACAAGGGTGCATATTGGAATTCCAAACAATGTTGCCTAAGGGAGTTTTCATTTTCTTTGCACGGAAAATTCATTTTCCATTTTCTGGGTGCCCGAATTGAGTTCTTTTTGTGAAGGACCTACCATATATTTGTTGCAAAATTGGACCAAATCATTTTTCTAAAATACTAGGCCATATTTGATTCACAATTAACCAAATGGTAGGGTGTCAAAAGTTTTGATCCACCTCGGGTGAAAAAGATAAATTCC
>NW_025276227.1:0-1289 GCF_018294505.1 Triticum aestivum
TCGAGATGCTCTTACAACTTGTGATGCACCCTCATTATAAAAGATGCCTAAGATACAACTTGTCCAGCTCCAACACGACTTCTACCTATCCATATCAATTACAACTCCAAGTCCACGTAATCCCACACACACAAATATAACAGAGGTGGTGGGGATGGAGTCATATAACCGTCCAAAATGCCGCCAGACGGTAGTACTCAACAACAACTCATGCAAGTCAAAGCTGATGCATCGTGGATAGGACTGCTGGTGACACACTTAGCAAACTTTTAGGACCAACTTGACACCCCCCAAATAGTTTTAGGGCTTATAGTGTATTTTCCTCTTTTAAAATGTGACGAACATTTTGTAATTAAAATGATATGAACACTTAGTACAAACTGCTTGAACAATTGTTTTGTGTTTTGACGAACAATTTTTTTTTAAAACTCTCTCCTGGCCAAAGAGAAGAATAACCAAGTACAACCATGTAAACATAAACAAGATATGACGGAACAGAATCCCTTTTGATACCATAATTTGTCAGGGTGGAGGTATATGTTTGTAATAGGAAAATGGACTAGTAATATATAGCTTTCACCTTATTGATTCTGAAAAGACTAAAACAAGGAAAACTCTGGGCATGTCTAAATAGGTGATCTGATTGAATTCATACTAGTCTAATGAAGGTCGAAATAACAGAGCAGCCACTTCGTATCTCTAGTTTTGAACAGACATTACAGTTTGAACAGAGTCGTTGTATGCTATGCTAAGTGAGAAGACCCACTTTGTGAATCTACAAGTTCCACAGTGCACAACAGCTGTGCATCTAGATGTTGCTGATTGTTGTGTAGGGTTCCTGTATGTAGTCCCACGGCTGCCCCATCATCCCATCCTCGACAGTGCACAGAAAAAAATAAGCAGTAGAAATTCTCAAACAGTATATTCAGATGATATTCTTATCTGTGAACCATACCGACAGCATCAGCACATCAAACAATACAGGCGTCCTATCTATCATGCAACACTTCAGCTCCACCACCAGTAATGCTTATACCTAGAACATAAGAAGTCCGAGAGTTAACAATAGTTCCAAGGAAAAGACAAATGGATAAGAGAAGGCAGCAATGAGACAGTTAGAAGGATGAGCTGAAAAATACAACCTGAGCAAAATAACTCATTTTACAATTCTATACAAGTTGTATAATTCATTTTTTTAACACCAGCAGTATATAAACAGAACCACATAGGTTGTAAAATGCAAGGAATGCTCATAAAATCAGTATAGTTTGCTACCTTATAATGGTGAT
>NW_025276228.1:0-1289 GCF_018294505.1 Triticum aestivum
GAGAGGACAACTCAAGTGTCTCTTTAAAATCTTTCAGATTACTCTAGCTTGTTTTTAGTTGTTGAAGACACTAAAATGAATATACCAAAACTCAGTACAAACATGTATATTCATGGAAAAATCTTACACATCATTAACAATCTGGATAATGGTGATTAGATGTTACTAAATAATAGCATGAGGGCTGCGAAGAACTAATCAGAGTGATGCAAACAATTTATTCCTCATGAAGTACGCACTCATCTGAAGGGGAAACACTGAGTTGCAAATCTAATTGCAACTTTGGCTCTCGCAATTAGTATATTACCCTTGAGCACAAGTACTCCCGGAAGGTAGCGGATGGTGCTCTGTCAAAATTGCATTGCACTACGAGATGCCTTTAACCGTTGGACTGGAATAGCTGGATGGCCCGTATCAACTTAGGGATGCCATAAACAAACTCATTGGGTATGTTACTTGTGTCAAGGCCACAGTCACTGAGCTCAAATTTCTAAATAAAATATACACAGCTATCGAAATGCAACATTATGACAGAAATCGACACCACGCTGGACATGACGTCGGAAATGCTTCAATCAACAAGTTGTGGCCTCACGATTGTTGGATGGTGAGTCCTCACATAGTACTGAAGCTACCTTGTTTTTATGAACCCTATAGCAATTTACTCCTTGTGTGTGTGTGTGCGTGTTAACTATGAAGCCAATAAAAGACCCACTATTACCCAAATAAAGCTAATAATAGTTTGTTTATCAACTATTACATCAATGAGTTCTTCAGGGTAGATCCCAATCCACAAACGGTTTGGTTTTGTAGTCTCTCTATACCTGCTAGTGCATCTAAAATATTGCCACTTCTCTGTTAAAAAACATAGTACCCTCCGTTTCCTTTTCCAGGTGGACATCCCCTATCTCTGTGACCACATGCTGCTTGCCCTCACCGCCGAGGACCTTCTCGTCCTGCTCCATGATAGCGACCATGTCCACCTGCTCAACCCCCTCACTCGCCACCTTCTCGTAGACCTCCCACCGGTCACTACACTGCTGCCTCTAGAAGATGACCTTTTGGTGTATGATCTTCTCTGTGAATGGCTATAATACTAGTGGCTCCGGCATTGCCCGTTATGATGCAATAGTGGTGCTCTACTTCACCGAATTCCATGTATTTGGTACGGCCTAGCCCGGCGACGACCACTGGACGTCACTATCTTACCATCCTCACTTGTGGGCGGCAGCACCCATAACGTTCATAGGCCATTTGTACTGCGTCAATCAGGGTCCCCTTATGGTGCT
>NW_025276229.1:0-1289 GCF_018294505.1 Triticum aestivum
TTTGGTTTTATAACTGAGGAAAATACCTACTGTAGCTGTAGTGCATCATCCCTTCCTATTTACGAAAATACCGACACAGTTTCAAACTGCATCATCCTGCGGGGTATCCAGTGATTTTCATAGGAGCTGGTAAGAGAAACCAACGACTGTAGCAATTGCTTGTGAATCATAGTGGTTAGCGGTGGATAGGACCAGTGTGGCTTTAGTCATGACTAAGCCAGCTAGGAGACGTCCCTTCCCAGATTGGTGTCGACCATGGTCCTTGACTTCGCTTCGAAGTGGTGGTAGATGGATGTAGACATGGATACTGCTCGTTGTTATTGTCCAATCTGCCGTTTGCATCTCCCCCTTCCCTTTTCCATTGATCGATCGGCGGGAATGACGGATGACGGTCCATCATAGTCACTAGTGGGTCAGGGATTCGTTTTCTATTAGAAGCCAGCTTGTGATGAAGTATGGTAGTGATTTTTTTCCACGGATTGATTTGTCATGGCGATTGGAAACACCGGTTGTTGCGGGAACATATGTTGTTCCTATTTCTATTCTTTTTGTAAGTAGACTAGTTCGACCTTTAATTTTTTCGAGAAGGAGTTCGACCGTTAATAAAGATAATATTTTATGCCCCAGAGAATGAAGAGACAGGAGACTTGCCTTGCCTTTTTCAAAAAATAAAATAGTTAAACCATATGATTCATTTATCATGATGCACATGCATGACAATCTTAAATTACTTTTGCTAGATGAACATCGCTGAATTCAAACATCTAGATGGTTAATTTTTTTATATTAATATATTTGTAATGAATTATAAATATTTGAAATAAAAGTATGGTCGATTCATGATCTTTTTTGGTGGACAGATATTGCATTAACATAGATGACGTTGTGCTACAATTCTGAATAAGGATTTTGTTTTTTAGTGTTATCTTAACGTCCTAAACACTGCTCACTTCCCCTAAAAAAACATGGCTCACCTTCTTTGGATGTACTTTAAGCCTTAATTACAATATTTGAAAGAATAATTCTGAAATTTTGAGAATCTATCTCCAATGCTAGCACCCATGCGAAGTTCAGGACCTGAAACCAGGCGGATAGGTTCTACTGCAAGTAACGGAACTAACTAAGCAACTCAGTCCACTTGTTAAATGCTAACACTGTATTAGAATTTTGTTTTTGTTTTCGTCAGAAGTATGAAACGAAGGATAAACTTTAATATATATATATAGTTAGGACTTTACCTGTACATTAAGGACCATCTACATTATACCTTTCTCGGCCTTTTGGCAAGG
>NW_025276230.1:0-1289 GCF_018294505.1 Triticum aestivum
TTACAGTTTAGTAGGACCGAGAAGGATTCAAGATTATAAAAGGAGCTGGGATACACATTCTTATTAAAATTATTGGTTCAGATCTGTGTAGCTTTCAAGGGGCTACCAATCAATCCATATGTCCATCAATGCAATACTTCAGAAGGGCACCACTCAATCCATTTGAGCATCTCCTTTTTGCATTAATAGAAGAGGAGCTAGCATACCTGTAGATCGGTTGGTGATGGTGAGGTCGCCAGCAAGTAGACCTAGCTGTAGAGGACGCCGCCTCCCCCGCACTGTACTGCGTCAAACCTGGAAGTGCACATATTAAAGCAAGAGTTTATCTGCCACATAAGAAAGCACATACATAAAAGCAGCAACAATTGAGTTGGGCACACACGAACATTGACAAAGCAAATAAGGAGAAGGCATGCGACTGGCTACCGAAAATAGAGAAAACCACACAAGCATGGATATGAATACATAAATAAATATACACATGGCGACCCAACCTTGAGTCACAGAACCTCTTTTCCTCCAGTCATGCCAGTGCCTTGAGAATTATTTGTCTTCGTGCACATGCTAGCGGTTACACTCAACACTTGTTTAAAAGCAGAGAATGACATGTACATGAGTGGACGACATGATGGCCTTGATGGAAAATGAAACGTACACAGCAAATCATCCTCCCTTGAAGCCAATACAAAAACGACGGTCTCACTCATTTGACCCAAATAATGAACACAACATATTTATGCACGAAGAAATAAATTTTTTGCTACAAATAGATGAATCAAAGTAAATAAGAATATTTTGTCCTGTAAGCAAAAAAAAACTCTAGACAAACACAACCGAAATGTACGCACTGAAGCATAAGATTTCCTCGGCACAACACACCTAAAAAATGTTGGTGCATGAGAAGCTACTTCCTGTATGAACACAGAAGAAACCAATCATCATGCATTCTGAATCTAATTCCAATGCATACAAAATGCACACCTGATCATCAATCAAGTTCTTTAGGTAAATCAGTTACTTTGAATGAGCGTACACATTTGAGTTATCTTAGCTGCTCAAGGCCTGAACCAAACAGTGATTACCACTATTAATCCATACATACAACAATAATCATAGCTTGAGTGCTTAGCTGCGTACCACCCATGTACATGGTTAGAAAACTGCAATGCTTACAATTTTAAGGACCCATCACCCATATAAAAGGAAATGAACCTTCAGAATGTGATATTACTTGTTTCTTCTCTCTCAGTAAAACAACTCATGGCTTTTCTCTTGAGGAGAAAGGGGGG
>NW_025276231.1:0-1289 GCF_018294505.1 Triticum aestivum
TATGATAAAGCAATCTGAATATTGCAAATATATATGAGGTATTGATAATGGTGGGGATCCGGAAGCGGTCTTGGTCTGGTCGTTGGACACAAACGAAGTACACGAAGTTGCAATGGCTAACTTTTAACTAAACAAATCCCCCAGGAAAAGCTACTAGATGGATCTACTTATATAGGAGTAAGGGGTGGCGGCCAAGGAGGTGGGAGGACGTCCCAAGGCAGCCTAAAACTAAATCTAGGTCGTACAAGGCCAATGGGCCCAAGTGGAGGTGATGTAACACCTTTGGACTTGTAGTTTGACTCGGATTCTGCTGCAGCATCAGATTGTTTCGTCCACAACTCAACGCTCCGGACGACTTTGAAGGTGATTCCAATTGGGTTGGAAAGTGCACGAAATCTAGTTTCCAACAAAAAAAGATCACCCAATTCGGAGTCCGTATGAAAAACTTGTGTGCGTTTTGAGTCAGATGTGTCTGTGCAGTCCGAATCTGAATCCAGAACGTGAGAGACTTGGACTCTATCTTCTCTTGGGCCAAAAGTGACGTGAGAGAACTTTTTGGACAGCAAATAATCATCTCTTTCTTCCTTATCTTCATATGTGGATTGTACAAATGTCCCATACACCTGCAATTAGACAAAACACAAAAGTGTGTGAAGTATTTTTGTCTGGATAACATAAATAGATTATTGAATAGTTTGCACTAGAAATCACCTGACAAATATGCATATATGCAATATTTTTGGTCATATCCAAGGTAGTCATGTCCTCATCATCCTCCCCTTCTTGAAAATAAAGCCGTCTCGGCGTTGCTTAATCTGAAATGTGGGTAACAAAAGAGACAAGGTGTACATGTTGTATATGTATATGTCATCCATTTTTACTTCCCTTGATTTTTGCATATATGACACATGAATAGATGAGTAACTTGCATAGTTCATAAAATCTAAAGCCAAAAAATTAGCACAAGAAGTAGAAGGCATGAAAATATTGCAACTCAGTTTGCACATATAAGTGAAGCTCTTATTCATTTCAAAAGATTGACAATGTTCATCATTAAACCATCCCAACATTGGTGAATAAACCTTACTTGCATCAAATTTACATGCTACAACATGCTTAAATAAGAAAACATGCAATAAGTCATTCAACACAGAATCATCACCAAGATTAGAGGTCATATCAAAATGATTAAACATTGGTTCTTTTGCATCAATAGTTAATTCAATGGGTGCACTCAAAATTGTTGGTATTTCAGTTGTTTGATCACATGGCAAAGTCAAATTATCAAC
>NW_025276232.1:0-1289 GCF_018294505.1 Triticum aestivum
CAGACATGATAGCTTCCGCTTGTGCTTTGACTTGTATGCTCTGAGTGTTGGGTCATGAGACCCATGTTTGTAATATCTCGCTCCTCGGAGCCTATTGATAAATTACTCGAGTCATAGAGTCATGTTGTGATGCCATGTTGTATTTGCATATATCGAGCATATTGTGTGTATGTTATTGAAATGCTTGGTATGTGTGGGATCTGACTATCTAGTTGTTTATCTTTAGTAGCCTCTCTTACCGGGAAATGTCTCCTAGTGTTTCCACCGAGCCATGGTAGCTTGCTACTGCTCCGGAACACTTAGGCTGGCCGGCATGTGTCCTTCTTCGTTCCTGTGTCTGTCCCTTCGGGGAAATGTCACGCGATGAATACCGGAGTCCTGTTAGCCTGCTACAGCCCGGTTCACCGGAGTCCTGCTAGCCCAGTGCTACAGCCTGGATTCACTCGTTGATGACCGACACGTTCGATGCTGGGTCATGGATGCTTGTCCCTGTAAGTCTGTGCCACTTTGGGTTTACGACTAGCCATGTCAGCCCGGGCTCCTTATCATATGGATGCTAGCGACACCGTCATATACGTGTGCCAAAAGGCGCAAACGGTCCCGGGCTAAGGTAAGGCGACACCCATGGGAATACCGTGCGTGAGGCCGCAAAGTGATATGAGGTGTTACATGCTAGATCGATGTGGCATTGAGTCGGGGTCCTGACAGCATTGGTATCAGAGCTTGACTGCCTGTAGGATTACCAAGCCAAACTGGTCGATGTTGAGTCTAGAAATTCTTTAGTTATATGTAGGGGAATTGATTGTGGGATGGAACGTAAGGCTCTTTTTACTCCTTATACCTCATGGCCTTCTGATCTGAGTCATCATCTTCTCTTCTACGGGGATTAAGAACTAGGCTATCTCTTCTTTCTATCAGGATCACGTGTTACTAATCCGTAGACTTATAAGATTGTTGGATTTAATTCTCAGTTCAGTTCCTGCTGCTTCCGTATGTTAACTGTTGATCTCGAAACCTTGATATTGTGCTTCTGAGTGGTTATGCCACCATTTTTGTGAATGTCTCAAATCTTTTCTGAGCATTTACAGTCGTTATGCTGTCTGAGTCATTCCAGGTTTCTAGATAGTCTGATGCATTTGCAAAAGCCTTTCCCTCTGGTTTCGATGTTCCTTTATGCCAGCTCAATCACACTAATTGTTGAGTTGAGGTATTCTATTGCCTTGACATATATGTAGAAGTTACTATTATGACCCTAGGTGTCTTAGGGGATCATCTAGTAATTTAGCCAT
>NW_025276233.1:0-1289 GCF_018294505.1 Triticum aestivum
GACCCGCCCCATTAGGCCCCTGGAGCCACTGGTGGTTGGGCCCCGCCCCGGGGCCAATGACAAGTGGGCCCCGCCCAGAGAACATTTTGATAAAAAAAATATAAAATAAAAATAATTAGAAAATAATAATAATAATAAATAAATCATGAAATTAATTAATTAACTTAATTATTTCTAATTAAATTAACCAATTAAAATTAATTAACCTAATGATTAATTAACTTAATTAACTACTGTTAATTAGCTAATTAATTAGTATGACAGTGGGGTCCACCCCCTTAATTAATTATGATTAGTTTTATTAATCTGTTAATTAAAATGTGTCACTGACCAGTGGGACCCACTGGTCAGGTTGACCAGTCAACTCTGTTGACTGCTGATGTCAGCATGACATCATGCTGACGTCATAAATCCATTTTTCGAATTAATTAAATAAATAATTAAATTCCAAAATTGTTAAAATCTTTTAAAAAACATATCTTTTAATCCGTAACTCGGATTAAAAATTTTTCAACATGAAAGTTGCTCAGAACGACGAGACGATTCCGGATACGCAGTCCGTTCGTCCGCCACACACCCCTAACCTATCGAACTCGCAACTTTTCTCCTCCGGTTCATCTGTCCGAAAACACGAAACACCGGGAATACTTTCCCGGATGATTCCCCCCTTAACCAGTACCACCTCATACCACGTTAGGGCACGCCTAGCATCGCTTCTTGGCATGTCATGCATCGATATGCATCTGTTTACTTGGTATTCATTGTTCTTCCCCCTCTTCTCTCCGGTAGACTACGAGACCGACGCTGCTGCTGCCCAGTTCATCTACGGAGTTGACGACCCCTCTCTCTTGCCAGAGCAACCAGGCAAGCCCCCCCCCTTGATCACCAGATATCGCCTATTCTCCTCTATACTGCTTGCATTAGAGTAGTGTAGCATGTTACTGCTTTCGTTAATCCTATTCTGATGCATAGCCTGACATTGTCGCTACATCTGTTGATACCTTACCTGCAATCCTAAATGCTTAGTATAGGATGCTAGTTTATCATCATTGGCCCTACATCCTTGTCAGTCTGCCTTGCTATACTATCGGGCCGTGATCACTTGGGAGGTGATCACGGGTATATACTATACATACATACATACTATACAGATGGTGACTAAAGTCGGGTCAGCTCATTGAGTACCCGCAAGTGATTCTGACGAGGGGGCTGAAAGGACAGGTGGCTCCATCCCGGTAGCGGTGGGCCTGGGTTCCCGACGGCCCTCGACTGTTACTTTGTGGCGGAGC
>NW_025276234.1:0-1289 GCF_018294505.1 Triticum aestivum
AACACACAAGAATATGATCCTACAGACTACTAAGAAGTGGTGGTGGTGTATCACAAATCCGTCAAGCAAATCTCAAATTCTTACCAGTTCTTACCCAGCAGCAGGCGGTGATCGGCAACCGTTGTAGTCAAAAACTCTCAAAGCTTGGATAGAGCGATTACCAGGGAGAGTCAAACACACGACGTAGATGTATGTGGAGCTGGGAAGGCTTATAGTATGGTAGCAAAAAGGGTCAGCAATAATCAATTCAGAGATGCAAAGTTGAATAAACGCTCAACGACGGTACTGTGCTGGTCCTAGGCTAGACTGTGCTAGAGACGCGAGCCTAGAACACCAACAAAATCACGGCGCGGCACGTAAACAAGGGAAAAGCACACTCTGAAATTTTTTTTTCGCTCTTCTTTTTTTTTTGCGCTGCTTTTTTTTTGCGCTGCTTTTTTTTTCTGCGAAAAATCACTATAATGGCGAGTGTCTCAAAACTCTTCTTAGCTCAAAATGACAGGATGAGCACGAAATTGTTTCGACCAATTTTTTTTTTTGACTGCCCGGACCCAATAGCTGGAAACGGGTCAAAAAAAACTTCCTATAATGGCACCTGTCTCAAAACACTCAGAAACACCTAAAAATAGGATAGCCAGAAAATTTTTCGAAAAATGCGTTTTCGAAAAATTTTGGGCCTAAACGGAGCGTGGCTACCCGACTCCGGCTATCAATACAATTGTTACACCCACAGCCCCTGCTGCTATACATACTGGACCAATTACTAGAGCTCGTGCACGCCAACTAAATTACCAGGTACTTTCGTTTCTTGGTAATGATTCTAATGTTCATGAGAATATGATGCTGCCTAAATTGGATACATTTGTTTTGCTTACAAATGAAGGGCCTAGCTTGGAGAAGGATGAACATTGGAGCAAGAACAAGCATGGAGATGATGGCATGTGCAAGGGAAACAAGAACGGAGTTACAAGTGATGATTTCAGGACTTTGAGGCCACCCTAATGGGTGCATGAAGCCTTGGACGAAATATACAAGATGCCACTTCATAAATTTCGTCCCGAGGCTATTTTAGGTGCTGCGTCACCTTATTATTGGGCCAGGCCCATGTAATTTCGAAATACATAAGTATAGGCTATTTTTAGAGTCCGTATGTGTGGGGAAACAAGAGATAGGGTTGATTTCGGACCCCTCCACCAAGGGCCACGAAATTCCCCCCTCTTCCTCCATATATACAGCCCTTAGGGCATCGTTTAGACTTTGGGTTTTGTTTAGATTAAAAGTTCGCCATA
>NW_025276235.1:0-1289 GCF_018294505.1 Triticum aestivum
GGAAGTTTAATCTATTCGAATAGCCGTGATCTTCGGTAACAGGACGACTTGGAGTTGTACCTTGACCTTATGACAACTAGAACCGGATACTTAATAAAACACACCCTTCCAAGTTCCACAGACAACCCGGTGATCGCTTTTCCGCAGGGCGACGAGGAGAGGATCGCCGGGTAGGATTATGCTATGCGATGTTGCATGGAGATGTTACTTGGAGATGCTATTTGGAGGACTTCAGTCTACTCTCTTCTACATGCTGCAAGACGGAGGCTGCCAAAAGCGTAGTCTTCGACAGGATTAGCTATCCCCCTTTTATTATTCTGGCATTCTGCAGTTCAGTCCACCGATATGACCCCTTTACACATATACCCATGCATATGTAGTGTAGCTCCTTGCTTGCGAGTACTTTGGATGAGTACTCACGGTTGCTTTTCTCCCTCTTTTCCCCTTTCCCTTCTACCTGGTTGTCGCAACCAGATGCTGGAGTCCAGGAGCCAGACGCCACCGTCGACGACGACCCCTACTACACCGGAGGTGCCTACTACTACGTGCTGCCCGCTGATGACGACCAGGAGTAGTTAGGAGGATCCCAGGCAGGAGGCCTGCGCCTCTTTCGATCTGTATCCCAGTTTGTGCTAGCCTTCTTAAGGCAAACTTGTTTAACTTATGTCTGTACTCAGATATTGTTGCTTCCGCTGACTCGTCTACGATCGAGCACTTGTATTCGAGCCCTCGAGGCCCCTGGCTTGTATTATGATGCTTGTATGACTTATTTATGTTTTAGAGTTGTGTTGTGATATCTTCCCGTGAGTCCCTGATCTTGATCGTACACATTTGCGTGCATGATTAGTGTACGATTGAATCGGGGGCGTCACAAGTTGGTATCAGAGCCGACTGCCTGTAGGAATCCCCCTTCCAACTCCTTGGCCGAAGTCGAGTCTAAACTTTACAAAACTTTTACTAACATGGCTGTGCGGCCCATGGGCCCACGTCGCCATTGGGTGGTAGTAGGATCTTTTACTCCTCGACCTATACTCTGGGACTCTTATTTCTCTTCTATTCGGGTTAAATGATTTTTGCTAAAATCTAACATTAGGATCTCGTTATCACTTTCACCCGGAGAGCCCCTTATTAATGATGATCGTCTGCGGCACGTGAAGACCCTGAAGATACTCTCCGTTGTTAACCCGAGAACTTATGTTCATCGCATTTGCAATTCCCCTTCCACCGTCAACCCTTATGGATAACTACTTGCAGTTGTTATTCTTACATTCATCCCCAGTTGGTCTTGT
>NW_025276236.1:0-1289 GCF_018294505.1 Triticum aestivum
GAAGCTTAAGTCCGTCCGAATCATGTTAGCAATTGCCGCATACTATGATTATGAGATATGGTAGATGGACGTCAAAACGACATTCCTTAACGGGCATCTTAAGGAAGAACTATATATGATGCAGCCAGAGGGTTTTGTCGATCCTAAGAATGCTAACAAAGTATGCAAGCTCCAGCGATCCATTTATGGGCTGGTGCAAGCATCTCGGAGTTGGAACATTCGCTTTGATGAGATGATCAAAGCGTTTGGGTTTATGCAGACTTATGGAGAAACCTGCGTTTACAAGAAGTGAGTGGGAGCTCTGTAGCATTTCTCATATTATATGTAGATGACATACTTTTGATGGGAAATGATATAGAACTTTTGGACAACATTAAGGCCTACTTGAATAAGTGTTTTTCAATGAAGGACCTTGGAGAAGCTGCTTACATATTAGGCATCAAGATCTATAGGGATAGATCGAGACGCCTCATAGGTCTTTCACAAAGCACATACCTTGATAAGATTTTGAAGAAGTTCAAAATGGATCAGTCCAAGAAAGGGTTCTTGCCTGTACTGCAAGGTGTGAGATTGAGCTCGGCTCAATGCCCGACCACGGCAAAAGATAAAGAAGAGATGAGTGTCATCCCCTATGCTTTAGCCATAGGATCTATTATGTATGCCATGCTGTGTACCAGACCTGATGTAAACCTTGCCATAAGTTTGGTAGGAAGGTACCAAAGTAATCCCGCCAAGGAACACTGGACAGCGGTCAAGAATATCCTGAAGTACCTGAAAAGGACAAAGGACATGTTTCTCGTTTATGGAGGTGATGAAGTGCTCGCCGTAAAGGATTACGTCGATGCTAGCTTCGACACAGATCTGGATGACTCTAAGTCACAAACCGGATACGTGTATATGTTGAATGGTGGGGCAGTAAGCTGGTGCAGCTGCAAGCAGAGCGTCGTGGCGGGATCTACATGTGAAGCGGAATACATGGCAGCCTCGGAGGCAGCGCATGAAGCTATTTGGGTGAAGGAGTTCATCACCGACCTAGGAGTCATACCCAATGCGTCGGGGCCGATCAAACTCTTCTGTGACAACACTGGAGCTATTGCCCTTGCCAAGGAGCCCAGGTTTCACAAGAAGACCAGGCACATCAAGCATCGCTTCAACTCCATCCGTGAAAATGTTCAAGATGGAGACATAGATATTTGCAAAGTACATACGGATCTGAATGTCGCAGATCCATTGACTAAACCTCTCTCGCGAGCAAAACATGATCAACACCAGAACTCTATGGGTGTTCG
>NW_025276237.1:0-1289 GCF_018294505.1 Triticum aestivum
CACCAAGGCTCCATGGGTGTTAGAATCATTACTGTGTAATCTAGATTATTGACTCTAGTGCAAGTGGGAGACTGAAGGAAATATGCCCTAGAGGCAATAATAAAGTTATTATTTATTTCCTTATATCATGATAAATGTTTATTATTCATGCTAGAATTGTATTAACCGGAAACATAATACATGTGTGAATACATAGACAAACTTAGTGTCACTAGTATGCCTCTACTTGACTAGCTCGTTAATCAAAGATGGTTATGTTTCCTAACCATGAGCAAAGTGTTGTTATTTGATTAACGAGGTCACATCATTAGTTCAATGATCTGATTGACATGACCCATTCCATTAGCTTAGCACCCGATCGTTTAGTATGTTGCTATTGCTTTCTTCATGACTTATACATGTTCCTATGACTATGAGATTATGCAACTCCCGTTTGCCGGAGGAACACTTTGTGTGCTACCAAACGTCACAACGTAACTGGGTGATTATAAAGGATCTCTACAGGTGTCTCCAATGGTAGATGTTGGGTTGGCGTATTTTGAGAATAGGATTTGTCACTCCGATTATCGGAGAGGTATCTCTGGGCCCTCTCGGTAATGCACATCACATAAGCCTTGCAAGCATTGCAACTAATGAGTTAGTTGCGGAATGATGTATTACGGAACGAGTAAAGAGACTTGCCGGTAACGAGATTGAACTAGGTATTGGATACCGACGATCGAATCTCGGGCAAGTAACATACCGATGACAAAGGGAACAACGTATGTTGTTATGCGGTCTGACCGATAAAGATCTTCGTAAAATATGTAGGAGCCAATATGGGCATCCAGGTCCCGCTATTGGTTATTGACCGGAGACGTGTCTCGGTCATGTCTACATTGTTCTCGAACCGTAGGGTCCGCACGCTTAACGTTACGATGATAGTTATTATGAGTTTATGCATTTTGATGTATCGAAGATTGTTTGGAGTCCCGGATGTGATCATGGACATGATGAGGAGTCCCGAAATGGTCGAGACATAAAGATTGATATATTGGAAGCCTATGTTTGGATATCGGAAGTGTTCCGGGTGAAATTGGGATTTTACCGGAGTACCGGGAGGTTACCGGAACCCCCCGGGAGCTATATGGGCCTTAGTGGGCTTTAGTGGAAAGGAGAAAGGGGCAGCCCAAGGTGGGCCGCGCGCCTCCCCCTCCCCTAGTCCTATTAGGACAAGGAGAGGTGGTCGGCCCCCTCTCTCTCTTTCCCCCCCTCAAGGAATCCTATTCCAACTAGGATTGGGGGGGGGG
>NW_025276238.1:0-1289 GCF_018294505.1 Triticum aestivum
TCACATTCAAGCTCAAAAGTCTTATTAAAATCAGGAAGTTGGAGTAAAGGAGCATGTGTCAACTTATCTTTCAATACTGAGAAGGCTTCTTCCTGTGCGGTACCCCAAAGAAAAGGCACATCTTTCTTTGTAAGCTCATTGAGAGGTGCAGCAATGGTGCTGAAATCTCTCACAAAACGCCTATAGAATCCAGCGAGGCCAAGAAAACTCCTCACTTGGGTGACCGTTTTGGGCTGCGGCCAACTCTCAATAGCTTCAATCTTGGCTTTATCAACTTCAATTCCCTGTAGAGTAACAACATAGCCAAGAAAAGATACTCGGTCAGTGCAAAAGGTGCACTTCCCAAGGTTACCAAACAAACGTGCATCACGTAAAGCAACAAAAACAGCACGTAAATGTTCCAAATGTTCTTCCAAAGATCTGCTATAAATCAATATGTCATCAAAGTAAACTACCACAAATCGTCCAATGAAAGCACGTAAAACTTCGTTCATTAATCTCATGAAAGTACTAGGTGCATTAGTTAACCCAAAAGGCATGACTAACCACTCATATAATCCAAACATAGTTTTAAATGCTGTTTTCCATTCATCTCCCAATTTCATACGAATTTGATGGTATCCACTACGCAAATCAACTTTGGAGAATATTGTAGAGCCACTCAATTCATCAAGCATATCATCTAGCCTAGGAATATGATGACGATAACGAATAGTAATATTATTAATGCCTCTACAATCAACACACATACGTGATGTACCATCCTTTTTCGGCACTAGAATAATAGGAACAGCACAAGGACTAAGGGATTCGCGTATATAACCTTTGTCGAGAAGCTCTTGAACTTGACGCATAATCTCCTTCGTCTCCTCTGGATTGGTACGGTATGGTGCACGGTTTGGCAGTGAAGCACCGGGAATTAAGTCAATCTGATGCTTAATCCCTCGAATAGGCGGTAATCCCGGTGGCACGTCTTGTGGAAAGACGTCAGCGAACTCCTGCAAAATGTTAGTGACAGCAGGAGGCAAAGAGGAAGGCACGTCCTCGAATGAAAATAATGCCTCTTTGCACACAAAAGCATAGCAAACAGATTTGCTGAAATCTAGCTCATCAATATCAGATTTGGTGGCAAATAAACATGCACTTTTCAATTTAATTTCAGAAGCAACACTAGATGGTTTATTATTAGGCTTCATTTGTTGCTCAAATTCTTTTGCCACAATCTGATTTTCACTCTTATTCTTCTCATGTTTTGCTTTATTAGCTCTATTAATATCATCTTTCAAAAT
>NW_025276239.1:0-1289 GCF_018294505.1 Triticum aestivum
TTTGCCACCAGGGTTCTTAAGTTGAACTTTCTGGTTCGTTCTCTCATTCGAGTTTTACTTGTGCATTAGTTGAGTACTTATTGTGTGGTTACTATTGTTTGCTTACGATAGATTGACCGGAGTGTGACGATTAGATCTATCACGAGTTTTGAGTGCGAACCATCTTCATCAACTTTGCAGGCAAGTAACACTTGATCATATCTTTCCTACTACCCAGTTTTATTGCATTAGATCAAACCCTCAAACACTTGCATTGTTAGGATCTAATTAAATTGTGGGATGGGAAGTAGATGAGGTAGTACCTATTACCTGTTACTTATGAAACCTTGGGAGTTACTTCTACGTTTGCTTATTATGCTATGCTATGCTAGTAGACGTGGATTGGGTGAGTGAATATCCATGACAGATGTGAGATTGTTAATTAATGGCTTATCTAAGGTGGCAACCTAAACACACATCTGGGTGGATTGAGGCACCTGATGTCTATCAGGACTTGCCTGTTCTTTTTTGGACCGCCACCCAGGCTCAAAGGGATCATAAGATATTTCAAACTGGAAACTTCCGTGTGCAGCCACATGCTACTATGGGCTCTAGCATAGTTGACTAAGTTGGGCGAACTCTTACGGGGTGGACTAGCAGATGTAGGGGATGTAGGTGTACCGGTCTACCCCACATGTAAGGTGCTAGTGCTTCTGAAAGACTATGTCTCGGTCATCCGTTTCTCAAACACCAGGTAGTGCGAGAAAACAAACGGAGGCGATCGAGTCATGTGGGGAAAAGTGCGCAACCTCTGCAGAGTACCAAACTAATCATGATTAGCCGTGTCCCCGGTTATGGACATTTTGAGTATCTAGTTCTTGGATTATCCTGTTGATCTCAACACGTTACTTATTATAATTTGTTTGGGTTTAATGAGTACTTTTAATTGGGATTGAGGATGCTGTCAACCATTCTCAATGTTTAACAACCACCATGATAGTTAAATAAATTTTATTCCTTTGAAGTAGGGAAAAATTGGCTTTTCGCAAAAACTGTAACCATAGAGCTTTCCACCAGCCATATATGCATGTAGTATAGCCTATTCTTTCATTACTCTCTATGTGTTACATTGCCAGCATATTCCATGTGCTGACCCGTTTTCGGGCTGCAACTTTTCATGTTGCAGACTTTTCAGACGACGAGTAAGTGGTACGTTAGGGTTACGATTTCCTATACTCAACTTTGCCGTTGGTGTTGATGGGAATCCACAACCTTGTTGCTTCCGCTATATTTTGGATTGAGGTAATAGT
>NW_025276240.1:0-1289 GCF_018294505.1 Triticum aestivum
CGGAGGTAAAGATTTATATATAGGAAGTCCTGTTTCGGCCATCGGGACAAGTTTCGGGGTCATCGGTATTGTACCGGGACCACCGGAAGGGTCCCGGGGGCCCACCGGGTGGGGCCACCTGCCCCGGGGGGCCACATGGGCTGTAGGGGGTGCGCCTTGGCCTACATGGGCCAAGGGCACCAGCCCCTAGAGGCCCATGCGCCAAGATATAGGAAAAAGGGGAGAGTCCTAAAGGGGGAAGGCACCTCCGAGGTGCCTTGGGGAGGATGGACTCCTCCCCCCCTCTTAGCCGCACCCCTTCCTTGGAGGAAGGGGCAAGGCTGCGCCTCCCCCCTCTCCCCTGCCCCTATATATAGTGGAGGGGAGGGAGGGCATCCATACCTGAGCCCTTGGCGCCTCCCTCCCTCCCGTGACACCTCCTCCTCTCCCGTAGGTGCTTGGCGAAGCCCTACAGGATTGCCACACTCCTCCATCACCACCACGCCGTTGTGCTGCTGCTGGATGGAGTCTTCCTCAACCTCTCCCTCTCTCCTTGCTGGATCAAGGCGTGGGAGACATCGTCGAGCTGTACGTGTGTTGAACGCGGAGGTGCCGTCCGTTCGGCACTAGGATCATCGGTGATCTGAATCACGACGAGTACGACTCCATCAACCCCGTTCACTTGAACGCTTCCGCTTAGCGATCTACAAGGGTATGTAGATGCACTCTCCTTCCCCTCGTTGCTAGTCTCTCCATAGATAGATCTTGGTGACACGTAGGAAAATTTTGAATTTCTGCTACGTTCCCCTACAGTGGCATCATGAGCTAGGTCTATTGCGTAGATTCTTTGCACGAGTAGAACACAAAGTAGTTGTGGGCGTCGATATTGTTCAATATGCTTGCCGTTACTAGTCTTATCTTGATTCGGCGGCATCGTGGGATGAAGCGGCCCGGACCAACCTTACACGTACGCTTACGTGAGACCGGTTCCACCGACAAACATGCACTAGTTGCATAAGGTGGCTGGCGGGTGTCTGTCTCTCCCACTTTAGTTGGATCGGATTCGATGAAAAGGGTCCTTATGAAGGGTAAATAGCAATTGGCATATCACGTTGTGGTTCATGCGTAGGTAAGAAACGTTCTTGCTAGAAACCCATAGCAGCCACGTAAAACATGCAAACAACAATTAGAGGACGTCTAACTTGTTTTTGCAGGGTATGCTATGTGATGTGATATGGCCAAAAAGGATGTGATGAATGATATATGTGATGTATGAGATTGATCATGTTCTTGTAATAGGAATCACGACT
>NW_025276241.1:0-1289 GCF_018294505.1 Triticum aestivum
AATAAATAACAACTAAAATAATTAAAATATTAATTAATTAATTAATTAAGTAATTAATTAAGTTAATTAATCCTGATTAGATTAACCTAATCACTAATTAAATTAACTAATCTGTAATTAAACTAAACAGAGTATGACAGGTGGGTCCCACTGGACCCACACGTCAGGTTGACCAGGTCAATGGTCAACGTTGACCTGCTGACATCACTCTGATGTCATGCTGACGTCATAAATTCATTTTCGAATTAAATAATTAATTAATTAAATTCCAGAAATTAATATAATCTTTAGAAAATCATATCTTTTAATCCGTAACTCGGATGAAAATACTTTCTACATGAAAGTTGCTCAGAACGACGAGACGAACCCGGATACGCAGCCCGTTCGTCCACCACATACCTCTAACATACCAAACACGCAACTTTCCCCCTCCGTTTCATCTGTCCGAAAACGCGAAACCCCGGGAATACTTTCCCGGATGTTTCCCCCCTTCGTCGGTATCACCTACTACCGCGATTGGGCACACCTAGCATCGATACTTGTCATGTCATGCATCGATATGCATTTGTTTGCATTGTATTCATTGTTTCTTCCCCCTCTTCTCTCCGGTAGACTACGAGACCGACGCTGCTGCTGCCCAGTTCGACTACGGAGTTGACGACCCCTCCTTCTTGCCAGAGCAACCAGGCAAGCCCCCCCCTTGATCACCAGATATCGCCTATTCTACTCTATACTGCCTGCATTAGAGTAGTGTAGCATGTTACTGCTTTCCGTTGATCCTATTCTGATGCATAGCCTGACATTGTTGCTACACCTGTTGATACCTTACCTGCAATCCTAAATGCTTAGTATAGGATGCTAGTTTATCATCATTGGCCCTACATTCTTGTCAGTCTGCCTTGCTATACTATTGGGCCGTGATCACTCGGGAGGTGATCACGGGTATATACTATACATACATACATACTATACAGATGGTGACTAAAGTCGGGTCAGCTCGAAGAGTACCCGCGAGTGATTCACGGATTGGGGGCTGAAAGGACCTTTGTCCCGACGGCCCTCTGTGTGGATCTTTGTGGCGGAGCGACAGGGCAGGTTGAGACCGCCTAGGAGAGAGGTGGGCCTGGCCCTGTTCGGCGTTCGCGGACACTTAACACGCTTAACGAGATCTTAGTATTTGATCTGAGTCTGGCTACGAGCCTATACGCACTAACCATCTACATGGGAGTAGTTATGGGTATCCCGACGTCGTGGTATCAGCCGAAGCACTTCAGACGTCAGCGACGGAG
>NW_025276242.1:0-1289 GCF_018294505.1 Triticum aestivum
CCGGTACGACGCTCCGGTGGCATTGCTACCCCCCCAGGGCCCCCGTCCCGCCTAACCCTGTAGCGTTTGACCACGGGATCTAGCCCTTTGACTTTGCACGGACGGGCTTTGACCAGTGGACCTCTCCACCCGGTTGTGTTAGGTCGGCCCATAGGAACACTTTGGAGCAACATCCGGGCCAGGCCCACAGCTACATCCACTCCGTGTAGACTCGACGCGTCCGTTTCCCCCCTCCGGGTGCCGGCGGCGGCGCCGTTCGTGAGGGGGGCCACGCACCGGAGACGCGTGCCGCCTCTTCGGACATGCCACAACACCACCCCGCATGTATGAGGGCCCGGTACGACGGTCCGGTGGCATTGCTACCCCCCCAGGGCCCCCGTCCCGCCTAACCCTGTAGCGTTTGACCACGGGATCTAGCCCTTTGACTTTGCACGGACGGGCTTTGACCAGTGGACCTCTCCACCCGGTTGTGTCGGGTCGGCCCAGAGGGACACCGGGGAGCAACATCCGGGCCAGGCCCACAGCTACATCCACTCCGTGTAGACCCGACGCGTCCGTTTCCCCCCTCCGGGTGCCGGCGGCGACGCCGTCCGTGAGGGGGGGCACGCACAGGAGACGCGTGCTGGGCGTTTGCAACCGCCTCAACACTTCCAGACTTGTGAGAGGCCGCCTACGCAAGATTTTACGGTATGCTACCCCACGAAGGCCGCCGGCCACAGTCGTAGACGTGCGAAGAGCAATCCGCGTAGAGGGAAGTGTTCAGATACTTCTCCATCACAAAAAATTATGAAAAATTACCATCAGTCCTGTAGCACATCTGCCCACGTTGTGTAAAAAACTCATGATTTTATCGCGCTCCAAGTATTTAATAATATTCACGCTGCATCGTTACCGCAGAACGTCTACCACCGTTTCATTGCCGTCCGTGAGGGGGGCCACAACCCGGAGACGCGTGCCGCCTCTTCGGACATGCCACAACACCACCCCGCATGTATGAGGGCCTGGTACGACGCTCCGGTGGCATTGCTACCCCCCCAGGGCCCCCGTCCCGCCTAACCCTGTAGCGTTTGACCACGGGATCTAGCCCTTTGACTTTGCACGGACGGGCTTTGACCAGTGGACCTCTCCACCCGGTTGTGTTAGGTCGGCCCATAGGAACACTTTGGAGCAACATCCGGGCCAGGCCCACAGCTACATCCACTCCGTGTAGACTCGACGCGTCCGTTTCCCCCCTCCGGGTGCCGGCGGCGGCGCCGTTCGTGAGGGGGGCCACGCACCGGAGACGCGTG
>NW_025276243.1:0-1289 GCF_018294505.1 Triticum aestivum
GAGGAGTTCCGGAATGGTCCGGAGGTAAAGATTTATATATAGGAAGTCCTGTTTCGGCCATCGGGACAAGTTTCGGAGTCATCGGTATTGTACCGGGACCACCGGAAGGGTCCCGGGGGCCCACCGGGTGGGGCCACCTGCCCCGGGGGGCCACATGGGCTGTAAGGGGGTGCGCCTTGGCCTACATGGGCCAAGGGCACCAGCCCCAAGAGGCCCATGCGCCTAGGGAACCCTAGAGGGAAGAGTCCTCAAGGGGGAAGGCACCTCCGAGGTGCCTTGGGGAGGATGGACTCCTCCCCCCCCTCTTGGCCGCCGCACCAGATGCCATCTGGAGGCTGGCCGCCGCCCCTTGGGGTGGGAAACCCTAAAGGGGGCGCAGCCCTCCCCTTCCCCTATATATATGAGGCCTAGGGGCTGCCCATAACACGCGATTTGATCTCTCGTTGGTGCAGCCCTGCCCCTCTTCCTCCTCCTCCTCTCCCATGGTGCTTGGCGAAGCCCTGCTGGATTGCCACGCTCCTCCACCACCACCACGCCGTTGTGCTGCTGTTGGATGGAGTCTTCCTCAACCTCTCCCTCTCCCCTTGCTGGATCAAGGCGTGGGAGACGTCACCGGGCTGTACGTGTGTTGAACGCGGAGGTGCCGTCCGTTCGACACTTGATCATCGGTGATCTGAATCACGACGAGTACGACTCCATCAACCCCGTTCACTTGAATGCTTCCGCTTAGCGATCTACAAGGGTATGTAGATGCACTCTCCTTTCTACTCGTTGCTGGTCTCTCCATAGATAGATCTTGGTGATTCGTAGGAAAAATTTTGAATTTCTGCTACGTTCCCCAACAGTGGCATCATGAGCTAGGTCTATTGCGTAGATTCTTTGCACGAGTAGAACACAAAGTAGTTGTGGGCGTTGATGTTGTTCAATATGCTTACTGTTACTAGTCCAATCTTGTTTCGACGGTATTGTGGGATGAAGCGGCCCGGACCGACCTTACACGTACTCTTACGTGAGACAGGTTCCACCGATTGACATGCACTTGGTGCATAAGGTGGCTAGCGGGTGCCAGTCTCTCCCACTTTAGTCGGAACGGATTCGATGAAAAGGGTCCTTATGAAGGGTAAATAGCAATTGGCATATCACGTTGTGGTCTTGCGTAGGTAAGAAACGTTCTTGCTAGAAACCCATAGCAGCCACGTAAAACATGCAACAACAATTAGAGGACGTCTAACTTGTTTTTGCAGGGTATGCTATGTGATGTGATATGGCCAAGAAGAATGTGATGAATG
>NW_025276244.1:0-1289 GCF_018294505.1 Triticum aestivum
CAAGAGCAGGCCGAAGGCAGTGAAGCCAGGAATGAAAATCTGCCTCATCCTCCTTCACTAGCCGAAGTTATGATGGAAGCTGAGAGAAACAAGCGGGAGACAAACCGTTTGTTGGAGCGTATTGAACAGAATACAGCACACCATCAGAGGGCTAACGTGGTGTCACTCAGTGATTTTATCAAATTGCATCCACCCACGTTCCACCACTCCGTCGAGCCTCTCGACGCTGATGACTGGCTTCGCAGTATCTCTCACAAGCTGCGTTCCGCGCTGGTAGCGGAGGCTGACAAGGTCACCTTTGCTGCATATCATCTTGAAGGCCCCGCCAGTCTATGGTGGGAAAATTATGGAGCTATGCGCCCAGCGGGCCATGTCACTACTTGGGCTGAGTTCAGCGAGGCTTTCCGTGAACATCACATTCCGGAGGGTCTCATGGACCGTAAACGTGAAGAATTTTGCAATTTCACCCAAGGCCGATTTTCTGTGGATGTCTATAGCAGGGAGTTTGGTAATCTCGCCCGATATGCAACTGAGGAAGTGTCTACTGACGCCAAGAAGCAAGCAAGGTTCCGTAAGGGCCTTAGTCCTGAGCTTCGCCGCGACCTCCGTCTGCATGAGTGCACATCCTTTTCGAAACTTGTCAACAAAGCCATCAGTGCTGAAACTGGTCAGACTGACTATGACGCAACACGCAAGCATGGTCGTGACATGGGTTCCTCATCCGGTGCTGGTCCTCAGAAGCGCCGCGTGTGGGTACCCAACACCGCCTTGCCACCCAGGTTCACACCGAGGCCATCTTTCCAGGCGCCTCGCCCCGTTCAACAGTCTGCCCCAGCCAAGCCTTATGGGGGTCCAACCAATAATGTTCCTCCACGTACCAGTTCCGTGACTTGTTTCAAGTGTGGGGAATCTGGTCATTATATGCGTGAGTGTCCCCAGACCAACCCCAATCAATCTGCTAAAGCTGTTGGCCGTGGCAAGCCGACAGGGAAGGTGTTTCATGCTAAACCGGTCACTGCTTCACGTGGCCATGTCAACTGTATCTCTGCCGAAGAAGCTCAAGAGGACCCCAACGTCGTTCTCGGTACGCTTCTTGTTAATTGTCACCCGGCATCTGTTCTTTTCGATACAGGAGCCTCTCATTCTTTTATATCTGAAAATTATGCTCGTTTGCATAACGTTGCATTCTGTGACTTGCCATCCTCTATGGTAATTCAAACTCCGGGATCCAAATGGCAAACTTCTAGAGTAAGCCATGGAAATGAAATCCAAGTCGACAGACTTGTTTT
>NW_025276245.1:0-1289 GCF_018294505.1 Triticum aestivum
CAAATCCATCTTTTCCCTCTCAATTCTTTTCAATTTTTCTTTCAAATACTCGTTTTCTCTTTCAACTAAATTTAACCTCTCGACAATAGGGTCGGTTGGAATTTCCGGTTCACATACCTCCTAGATAAAAATATCTATGTCAACTTGATGGGCATAATTTTTCATAAACACGAAATGCAACAACTAGTTTTAAAAGAGAATATACCACGTCCGAATCATAACAAGGACGAGGGCCGACGGGGACGGATATCAAAACCATGGCACTATGTATAACAAACAACGTACGGGTAAGATAATTATACAAGTAACTATACATCCAAATCACACAAACATCAATTTTTTATATAAAACATTCATGAACAAGAGGCTCACCTCAAGGTGGTGCCGGCGACGGGACGGTGCGGGCGATCGATGGTGGTTACGATGGAGATTTAGAAGGCACTAAGTAAACCACACCTACATATGCAAACTAAGTGTTATTTTTGACCTCAAATTGCATATAAATCAAATACTAGCACATATAACTTCCTCCCAAATTACTTAACTCACAAATTAATCACTATATAAAGCATTGCAAGAGCTAATCTAGCAATGAGGGATGAAAGGACAAAGTTGCTAACCTTTGTGATCATTTTAATGGATGGGGGCCTTCAAATCTTGACAAATTTTGAGCAAAATGTGTGATGCCCTCGAGAGGAAGAGGGGAAGAACAGAGAGGAGAAGGGAAAGGGGAAGAACAGAGCGAGCTCCGATGGACGAAGGGTTTATGTAGTACGACCTTTAGTACCGGTTCGTGACACGAACCGGTGCTAAAGGTGTTGGATGGGCCCCAGACTGACAACATCCTGCCACCACTTTCATTAGTATCGGTTCGTGGCACGAACCAGTGCTAAAGGTTCGCCACGAACCGGTACTAATAAGAGAGGCCGGCTAGCCGTTGGAACCAGCACTAATGGACACATTAGTGCCGGCTCAAAATCAAAACGACACTAATGTGCTTCACATTTGACTCTTTTTCTACTAGTTAGTACGGAATGCGACAAAGCGCTGGCTAAGCATTCCCAAGAGAATCTTGAGGAAGCAAACACCTAGTATATTCCGAACTCCCCCCTTGTAACTGAGTTTGATTAGATGCCGGTGTTCGCAGCTCAAAGATGCTTTATGCTAGGTACCTATCGTATAACACTAGCATATAACTATTTCCAACAGATATTTGTATACAAATTAAGTCAAAGCATCGTATACATCATTGATGATAACAACACCGTCATTAGTCCACAATCTTGTAA
>NW_025276246.1:0-1289 GCF_018294505.1 Triticum aestivum
CTGGGAGTAGGATTCCCCCTCCAATCCTAGTCCAACTAGGATTCCTCGGAGGGGAAAAGAGGAGGAGGGGGCCGGCCACCTCTCCTAGTACTAATAGGACTAGGGGAAGGGGGGGCGCGCAGCCCATCTAGGGCAGCCCCTTCTCTTTTCCACTAAGGCCCACTATGGCCCAAATAGCTCCCGGGGGGTTCCGGTAACCCTCCCGGTATTCCGGTAAAATCCCGATTTCACCCGGAACACTTCCGATATCCAAATATAGGCTTCCAATATATCAATCTTTACGTCTCGACCATTTCGAGACTCCTCGTCATGTCCGTGATCACATCCGGGACTCCGAACAACCTTCGGTACATCAAAATGTATAAACTCATAATATAACTGTCATCGTAACCTTAAGCGTGCGGACCCTACGGGTTCGAGAACAATGTAGACATGACCGAGACACGTCTCTGGTCAATAACCAATAGCGGGACCTGGATGTCCATATTGGCTCCTACATATTCTACGAAGATCTTTATCGGTCAGACCGCATAACAACATACGTTGTTCCCTTTATCATCGGTATGTTACTTGCCCGAGATTCGATCGTCGGTATCCAATACCTAGTTCAATCTCGTTACCGGCAAGTCTCTTTACTCGTTCCGTAATACATCATCTCACAACTAACATATTACTTGTAATGCTTGCAAGGCTTATGTGATGTGTATTACCGAGAGGGCCCAGAGATACCTCTCCGACAATCGGAGTGACAAATCCTAATCTCGAAATACGCCAACCCAACATCGACCATTGGAGACACATGTAGTACTCCTTTATAATCACCCAGTTACGTTGTGACGTTTGGTAGTACCCAAAGTGTTCCTCCGGTAAACGGGAGTTGCATAATCTCATAGTCATAGGAACATGTATAAGTCATGAAGAAAGCAATAGCAACATACTAAACGATTGGGTGCTAAGCTAATGGAATGGGTCATGTCAATCAGATCATTCTGCTAATGATGTGACCTCGTTAATCAAATAACAACTCATTGTTCATGGTTAGGAAACATAACCATCTTTGATTAACGAGCTAGTCAAGTAGAGGCATACTAGTGACACTTTGTTTGTCTATGTATTCACACATGTATTATGTTTCCGGTAAATACAATTCTAGCATGAATAATAAACATTTATCATGATTATAAGGAAATAAATAATAACTTTATTATTGCCTCTAGGGCATATTTCCTTCAGTCTCCCACTTGCACTAGAGTCAATAATCTAGATTACACTGTAATGATTCTAACACC
>NW_025276247.1:0-1289 GCF_018294505.1 Triticum aestivum
TTTCCTCCATAATTACTTAATATGCTTAACTAGCTCTAAAATGACATAATATGCTTAAGAAATGACATAGCTTAGCTCCTAAATGACTACTCATGCTTAGGTAGCTCCAAAATGACATAATAACCTTACTTAGCTCTAAAATGACATATTTAACCTAGGATAGCTCTAAAATGACCTATACTTAGCATCTTTTCCTTCAAAATGACTTAATATGCTTAGCTAGCTCTAAAATGATATAATATGCTTAAGAAATGACATATTTTAGGTCCTAAATGACTTCATATGCTTAGTTAGCTCCAAAATGACATAATAACCTTACTTAGCTCCAAAATGACCTATTTAACCTAGGCTAGCTCTAAAATGACCTATAGTTAGCATTTTTCCACCAAAATGACTCAATATGCTTAGCTAGCTCAAAAATTACATAATAACCTTACTTAGCTCCAAAATGACCTATTTAACCTAGGCTAGCTCTAAAATGACCAATAGTTAGCATTTTTCCACCAAAATGACTCAATATGCTTAGCTAGCTCAAAAATTACATAATAAGCTTAATTAGCTCCAAAATGACCTATTTAACCTAGGATAGCTCTAAAATGACCTATACTTAGCATTTTTTCCTCCAAAATGACTTAATATGCTTAGCTAGCTTCAAAATGACCTATTTAGCCTAGGATAGCTCTAAAATGGCCTATACTTTGCATCTTTTCCTCCATAATTACTTAATATGCTTAACTAGCTCTAAAATGACATAATATGCTTAAGAAATGACATAGCTTAGCTCCTAAATGACTACTCATGCTTAGGTAGCTCCAAAATGACATAATAACCTTACTTAGCTCTAAAATGACATATTTAACCTAGGATAGCTCTAAAATGACCTATACTTAGCATCTTTTCCTTCAAAATGACTTAATATGCTTAGCTAGCTCTAAAATGATATAATATGCTTAAGAAATGACATATTTTAGGTCCTAAATGACTTCATATGCTTAGTTAGCTCCAAAATGACATAATAACCTTACTTAGCTCCAAAATGACCTATTTAACCTAGGCTAGCTCTAAAATGACCTATAGTTAGCATTTTTCCACCAAAATGACTCAATATGCTTAGCTAGCTCAAAAATTACATAATAACCTTACTTAGCTCCAAAATGACCTATTTAACCTAGGCTAGCTCTAAAATGACCAATAGTTAGCATTTTTCCACCAAAATGACTCAATATGCTTAGCTAGCTCAAAAATTACATAATAAGCTTAATTAGCTCCAAAATGACCTATTTAACCTA
>NW_025276248.1:0-1289 GCF_018294505.1 Triticum aestivum
TTGTATGCGCCCTTAACCCAATCGCAGGCTTCGACAACATTTTGGAGGCAAGATCCGACTTGTAAAATTGAGTTCCAGACAATTTAATGCTTAAAGTATACTCTACCACCCTTCCGTGAGCTCACCTACGGACTGATATATGGACAATAACATATAGAACAATGCACCTTCCTTCATTAAAAAGTAGAAATACTACAGGTTCAGTCATGACACAAGGAGGAGGCTCTTCGTTGCATCGAAACCTAAGAATTCATGCTTTACATGGTCTATCACCCATCTCGCTACCACCGTCTTGTTTTCAGCAAGGGATGCATTATTCTTGGATCATAAAGTACATAACAGTTCATCCTCACTCCGTTTGCGCACTTGAAAAATTATAGGTCATTCCGAATGGTGCAAGATGGATTGTCGGTGCGATCAACTTACCTTGATAGTTGTATTCACGGTCTGTCCCGCGTTGTTGTATCCATAAAACAGCCACAATTTTGCCATAACAACTCCATTGGACCTCCATGACCCACCAAAACAATCACAACCAAAAGTGGTATGCGCTCGTAACCCACTCGCGGGCTTCGACAACAGTACGGAGGCAACATCCGGCTTATAAAATTGAGTTCCGGACGATTTTATGCTTAAAGTATACTCTACCACCCTTCCGAGAGCTCACCTACGGACTGATATATGGACAATAACATATAGAACAACGCACCATCCTTCCAATACAAACTTGAAAGACTACATGTTCAGTCACGACACAAGGAGGAGGCTCTTTTTTGCATCGAAACCCAAGAATTCATGCTTTACATGGTCTATCACCCATCGACCTAGCACCCTCACATTTTCACCAGCGGATGCATTATACTTGGATCATAAAGTACATAACAGTTCATCCTCCGTTTATGCGCTTGAAATATTATAGGTCATTCCGAATGGTGCAAGATGGCTCGCTGGTGCGATCTACTTACCTTGAAAGTTGTATACACGGTCTGTCCCGCGATGGTGTATCCATAAAACGGCCACAATTTTGCCATAGAAACTCCATCGGAGCTCCATGACCCGCAATCACAATCAAAACCAAAAGTAGTATGCGCCCTTAACTCGCTCGCAAGCTTCGACAACATTTCAGAGGCAAGATCCGGCTTGTAAAATTGAGTTCCGGATGATTTTATGTTTAAAGTATACTCTACCACCCTTCCATGAGCTCGCCTACAGACTGATATATGGACAATAACATATAGAACAATGCACCATCCTTCCATTACAAACTAGAAAGACTACAGTTTCAGTCA
>NW_025276249.1:0-1289 GCF_018294505.1 Triticum aestivum
TCCCTTATGCTTGCCACTCCCAGCTCCGCTCCAAAGACGATTCTACATTCTCACTACCATTACAACCGTTCCCTAACAATGGATAATGTCCTATACTACTTACTCTCCCGCTCAATCACGGAGACGAGTTTTCCACGGTTTCCACCCCTCCCTCCATACCGCAGCAACACGAGTTTTTTCCACCCCTTTCAGAACGCGCTCTTCGCGCCACAAAGCCGCCCCAAGACGCGCGAGCAATGAGCATCGAGCTTAAACATATCGCAAACGTCAAACATAATATAACGGGATTAATATATATCGCGCACGTTCGACATGTTTCTCACAAGGCGCAAAAAATAATTATAAAAGGAATGCAACACGAGGACTTCCCAGGATGTCACCCATCCTAGTACTACTCTCGTCCAAGCACGCTTAACTTCGGAGTTCTGATGGGATCCGGTGCTTTAGTGCTGGTATGATCGCATCCGACATGTTTCCCCGTCTTCGTCCCTTATGCTTGCCACTCCCAGGTCCGCTCCAAAGACGATTGTACATTCTCACTACCATTACAACCGTTCCCTAACAATGGATAATGTCCTATACATTTACTCTCCCGCTCAATCACGAAGACGAGTTTTCCACAGTTTCCACCCCTCCCTCCATACTGCAGCAACACGAGTTTTTTCCACCCCTTTCAGAACGCGCTCTTCGCGCCACAAAGCCGCCCCAAGACGCGCGAGCAATGAGCATCGAGCTTAAACATATCGCAAACGTCAAACATAATATAACGGGATTAATATATATCGCGCACGTGCGACATGTTTCTCACAAGGCACAAAATATAATTATAAAAGGAATGCAACACGAGGACTTCCCAGGAGGTCACCCATCCTAGTACTACTCTCGCCCAAGCACGCTTAACTTCGGAGTTCTGATGGGATCCGGTGCTTTAGTGCTGGTATGATCGCATCCGACATGTTTCCCCGTCTTCGTCCCTTATGCTTGCCACTCCCAGGTCCGCTCCAAAGACGATTCTACATTCTCACTACCATTACAACCGTTCCCTAACAATGGATAATGTCCTATACTACTTACTCTCCCGCTCAATCACGGAGACGAGTTTTCCACGGTTTCCACCCCTCCCTCCATACCGCAGCAACACGAGTTTTTTCCACCCCTTTCAGAACGCGCTCTTCGCGCCACAAAGCCGCCCCAAGACGCGCGAGCAATGAGCATCGAGCTTAAACATATCGCAAACGTCAAACATAATATAACGGGATTAATATATATCGCGCATGTGCGACATGTTT
>NW_025276250.1:0-1289 GCF_018294505.1 Triticum aestivum
TCATCAGCTTTGCTTTGCCAGACGTTCATAACTTCTGGTGTAGCTCTTGCAGGAGGCCTGGCACCTAGCGGTGCTTCCAGGACGTAATTCTTCTGTGCAGCAATGAGGATAATCCTCAAGTTACGGACCCAGTCCGTGTAATTGCTACCATCATCTTTCAACTTAGCTTTCTCAAGGAACGCATTAAAATTCAACGGAACAACAGCACGGGCCATATATCTACAATTAACATAGACAAGCAAGATACTATCAGGTACTAAGTTCATGATAAATTTAAGTTCAATTAATCATATTACTTAAGAACTCCCACTTAGATAGACATCTCTCTAATCATCTAAGTGATTACGTGATCCAAAGCAACTAAACCATGACCGATTAACACGTGAGATGGAGTAGTTTCAATGGTGAACATCACTATGTTGATCATATCTACTATATGATTCACGCTCGACCTTTCGGTCTCTGTGTTCCGAGGCCATATCTGTATATGCCAGGCTCGTCAAGTTTAACCCGAGTATTCCGCGTGTGCAACTGTTTTGCACCCGTTGTATTTGAACGTAGAGCCTATCACACCCATTTAACACGTGGTGTCTCAGCACGAAGAACTTTTGCAACGGTGCATACTCAGGGAGAACACTTTTATCTTGAAATTTTAGTGAGAGATCATCTTATAATGCTACCGTCAATCAAAGCAAGATAAGATGCATAAAGGATTAACATCACATGCAATCAATATAAGTGATATGATATGGCCATCATCATCTTGTGCTTGTGATCTCCATCTCCGAAGCACCGTGCTTGTGATCTCCATCTCCAAAGCACCGTGCTTGTGATCTCCATCTCCGAAGCACCGTCATGATCGCCATCGTCACCGGCGCGACACCTTGATCTCCATCGTAGCATCGTTGTCGTCTCGCCAACTTATTACTTTTACGACTATCGCTACCGCTTAGTGATAAAGTAAAACTATTACATGGCGATTGCATCTCATACAATAAAGCGACAACCATATGGCTCCTGCCAGTTGCCGATAACTCGGTTACAAAACATGATCATCTCATACAACACATTATATCACATCATGTCTTGACCATATCACATCACAACATGCCCTGCAAAAACAAGTTAGACGTCCTCTACTTTGTTGTTGCAAGTTTTACGTGGCTGCTACGGGCTTAGCAAGAACCGTTCTTACCTACGCATCAAAACCACAACGATAGTTTGTCAAGTTGGTGCTGTTTTAACCTTCGCAAGGACCGGGCGTAGCCACACTCGGTTCAACTAAAGTG
>NW_025276251.1:0-1289 GCF_018294505.1 Triticum aestivum
GGTGCTGGGCTGGGCCGGCAGGTGGGCTGGCTAGTGGGCCTGCGGTGGCGCCAGGTAGGGTTTTCCCTTTTTTTTCTATTTCTGTTTTTATTTAATATATCTGCAACTTTGTTGAATTAAATAAAATACCTAGACAACTCCAAAAATCACCAAACTACTCCTGGTCCATAGTTGGATTATTTCCAACATGAAACATTTTAGTTTGGAGATATTTGAGCATTTAAATATTTTATATAATTTTAAATGCCCAAATTCAAATAGTTATGATTTAATTCAAAAACCCTAGGATGGCCTAGGAAAATGTGCACCACTTTTGCAGAGGTTCTGAACCAAGACAAAAATGATGGGCATTTTAGAAGGGCATTTTAGGTTCATTGAAAATTATTTTAGTAAACCCTAGTTGGTTTCAGAGGGGACTGGGGGTTCTGTCATCCCCATTTCAAGTTTCTGCTGAAAGAGTAAACATGATGTAACACTCTAATGCATGACTAGCTAGGGTGTGACAACTCACCCCCACTCAAAAGAATCTCGTCCCGAGATTTGGGTTCCTCCGGGAAGAAGGCGGGATACTCGAGTCGAAGACGATCCTCCCTTTCCCAAGTTGCTTCATCTTCAGAATGGTGCGACCATTGAACTTTGAGGAACTTGATGTTATGACGTCGCGTGGTACGCTCGGCCTGATCGAGGATACGGATGGGGTACTCTCGATATGTAAGATCATCTTGGAGATCAAGCGTTTCGTGGTCCACTTCACGGATAGGATCCGAGAAGCAACGCCTGAGTTGAGAAACGTGGAAGACATCGTGAACTCTGGAGAGGTGCGAAGGTAGTTCCAATTGGTAGGCAACTTCTCCTCGTTTGGCAAGAATGCGAAAAGGTCCAATGTAACGAGGAGCCAATTTGCCTTTGATACCGAAACGATGGGTTCCCTTCAGAGGGGTGACCCGAAGATAAGCCTTCTCGTCAACCTCGAAAGTCATAGCCTTATGCTTTCGGTCATATTGACTCTTTTGACGGGATTGGGCTGTTTTCAACTTTTCACGAACGATACGAACTTGTTCTTCTGCTTCCTGAATCATATCCGGGCCAAAGAATTGTCTTTCCCCGGTCTCTGACCAGTTAAGGGGTGTTCGACATCGTCGTCCATAGAGAACTTCAAAAGGGGCTTTACCCAAGCTAGATTGATAGCTGTTGTTGTAAGCGAATTCGGCAAATGGAAGGCACTTCTCCCAGTCCATTCCGAACGAGATAACAGAGGCTCGAAGCATGTCTTCTAGAATTTGGTTGAC
>NW_025276252.1:0-1289 GCF_018294505.1 Triticum aestivum
TGACATATCAACCAATAAGAGATAAAGAGTGTGCATGCTTTTAATGACTTGAGATATCAAACACGACATGCAGTGGTTAGTTCATTGCATGCAATACTATTAATTAGCAAATAAACATTAACGTTTCTCATTTTCTCCTCCTCCTTGGTCACGGTGCACAGCCTAAGATGACTTACTCACCTAGACGAATGGAGTAGTGCATGTGACATGCACTAACATTTCATTAGTTAAATTTATGATCAAAAATTGACACAGATTACAATGGGGACCAATAAACCAGGACGGAGGTAGTAGTTATGGGATTACTAATCTAGAAGCCTAAAAGAACTGGCCCCTGGTACTCCTACTAGTAGTAGTACTCAAGTTGGAATTCCAATTGCACGGCACAACTTGTTAGGCAAAAAAATTGATACAGGGTGTAGGAAGCGGTTTGGGAATTTGCATGCCTTTCCAACCAGTGAGATACTCCGTACAAAGTACGAAGAGAAATAACCACAGAGAAGGAAGCTAAAAGTAAACAATCAAACGAGCATTTTTGCATTTGTTTTGCATTGAATCGTTTCACAAGCTTGACTAGTGTTGTTTTCTACTTTTACAAAAACCGCATCGTAATGTTAAAACGTGCATTTGCACGTACATAAGTAATAGTAGTACTCCCTCCGTCTAGGTGTATAAGTCTCCCCTCCTTCTTGGTCACGGTGCACAACCAAAGATGACTTATTGACCTGGACGTAGGGAGTAGCACAGTCTGCAAGCATATATCGAGAGAGACGTGTAGTGCGATAGTATATAGTAAAGTTTGTGCTATATGCACGTACTTGCAAAATGCGTACGAATACACAAGGTTTCCAAACTTTCCCTTTTACATACTTAATTAAGGACGCTAAAAATTCCTGAACGTTCGGGATTTATCATTTGCGTCCCAAAACTAATGAGATCGCCTTACGAAACAAAAATTATACTCCTCCTAAAAGCCACGGCGCTCGCAGGAGCGCTTGCGGCACGCCACGAGTGCCCTGGTGCGCGGCCGTTTCCCAGCGCGCCGACACAACGCCTCTTCCTCAGCCTCGCAACTCGCGAGGTGCTGATTGGTGGCTTGCCGACGGGCGAGCGCGATCTCACCGGTGTGGTGATCCGGCGCCAACAGGTACTCCTCCTCGCTGAAGCGTGCACCCGGTCCACGTACCACGTACCGTCCAGGTCAATAAGTGGCCTGGTAAAATAAACGGACAAGCAACCATCACATCCCTCCGTCTTTTTTGCATTTCATCTCTCTGCATTTACTTTCT
>NW_025276253.1:0-1289 GCF_018294505.1 Triticum aestivum
ACCCCCACCCGTGTCGAGTTTTCTTCGTTCGACGAGGCCCCACAACCACCCGAGCCCCTTCAATCGCACCGGCGAACTCCAGCGAGCTCTGAAAAATCGACTGACCCAATTTTGAAATTTAGTCTACTGTGATTTAACTAGTGTGGAATATAAAAAGGAAAACCATAAGCATTGGGAGTATAGTGTTGAGCGTGCCATGGCGGATCTGAAGGTGCAAACCGGACAAAGGCAACTTCGCAACCAAGACAAGAAATCAGAGTAAAGCAGTGTCGATCTATTTTCTTGCTGCGATAAATAAGTTGAGCAGATACGAAAGAGTACCGCCTCTGGTGCGGCGCCGTGTACGCATCTGCTGAGAATTTGACGGTGCTGCGGTAGCGATGGCTGTCGGCGGCATGGAAGCAGATCTAGGAGGGTAGACGGTGGCGGCGGGGCGTGGTGGATGAGAAGGTTGTAGGAGCGGCGCCGGCAAGGTGGACGACGGCGGGGATGAAGCGAGAGGACGGGATGCAAGGATCCCGGTCCGAAGCCGTGGATGAGAGAGGTCGATCTCTTGTAATGGACGGCAGCGTCGGGGTATCAGCTCCGGCATGGTGGAGGAGGACGGCGGTGGATGGGGTGGCGGACGGCGGCAGATGGAGGAGGGTGGGGTGGAGAGGGTGTTTTGGCGCCCACGGAGTAAGAATGGGGAAAAGGAAGGTAGGGAGGAAGGGGGGAACCATGTATTCAGGGCGCGCTTGTCTCAAATGCGAGGAAATTTACAAACTTAGCCCCCGTTTCAAATTTCTACTACATCACAGCAACATTAGTGTGACGCCCCCGATTTGACCGTACACTAATCATGCACGCAAATGTGTACGATCAAGATCAGGGACTCACGGGAAGATATCACAACACAACTCTAAAACATAAATAAGTCATACAAGCATTATAATACAAGCCAGGGGCCTCGAGGGCTCGAATACAAGTGCTCGACCATAGACGAGTCAGCGGAAGCAGCAATATCTGAGTACAGACATAAGTTAAACAAGTTTGCCTTAAGAAGGCTAGCACAAAAGTAGCGACGATCGAAAAGGCAAGGCCTCCTGCCTGGGACCTCCTAACTACTCCTCGAAGCCGAACTCCATGTAGCATCATCCTCGGGATCTCTAGCTCCTGGACTCCAGCATCTGGTTGCGACAATCAGGTATAGAAAGGGGAAAAGAGGGAGAAAAGCAACCGTGAGTACTCATCCAAAGTACTCGCAAGCAAGGAGCTACACTACATATGCATGGGTATATGTGTAAAGG
>NW_025276254.1:0-1289 GCF_018294505.1 Triticum aestivum
GTAAGCGCACCTTGGAGTTCGACAACCATGGAAATTGCTTAGGGACCCCAAAACGGTGAGTAATAGTCCACGAAACCCGTCAGAATTGGCCAAAACTCTCAGTGTTGACGACGGACACATAAACGAACCCCGGGGTTCATCGATCGTGGAAATCCCTCTGGGTCTCCAAAACATTGAGTCATAGTGCACGAAACGGACACGATTCGGCCGAATATGTGAGTGTTGATCACCGACACGTAAACGCACCAAGGGTTCGTCAATCATCGAAATGACTCAAAGACCCCAAAATAGAGTAATAGTCCAAGAAACGGGCCAGAATCGGCCCAAACTGTGATTGTTGATGACCGACATGTAAGCGCACCTTGGAATTCGACAACCATGGAAATCGCTTTGGGACCCCAAAACGGTGAGTAATAGTCCATGAAACGGGCTAGAATCGGCCAAAACTGCGAGTGTTGATGACCAACACGTAAGCACACCTTGGAGTTCAACAACTATGGAAATCACTTCGGGACCCAAAAACCGTGAGTAATAGTCCACGAAACATGTCAGCATTGGCCAAAACCGTGAGTGTTGATGACAGACACATAAATGCACCTCGGGGTTCATCAATCGTGGAAATCCCTCTGGGTCTCCAAAACATTGAGTAATCGTGCACGAAACGGACACGATTCGGCCAAATATGTGAGTGTTGATGACCGACACGTAAACGCACCCTGGGGTTCGTCAATCATGGAAATGACTCTGAGACCCCAAAATAGAGTAGTAGTCCAAGAAACGGGCCAGAATCGGCCCAAACTGTGATTGTTGATGACCGACACGTAAGCGCACCTTGGAGTTCGACAACCATGGAAATCGCTTTGGGACCCCAAAACGGTGAGTAATAGTCCATGAAACAGGCCAGAATCGGCCAAAACTGCGAGTGTTGATGACCAACACGTAAGGACACCTTGGGGTTCAACAACCATGGAAATCGCTTCGGGACCCCAAAATGGCGAGTAATAGTCCACGAAACCCGTCAGAATTGGCCAAAACTCTCAGTGTTGACGACGGACACATAAACGAACCCCGGGGTTCATTGATCGTGGAAATTGCTCTAGGTCCCCAAAACGCTGAGTGATAGTGCACAAAACGGACTAGAATCGGCCGAATATGTGAGTGTTGATCACCGACACGTAAACGCACCAAGGGTTCGTCAATCATCGAAATGACTCCAAGACCCCAAAATAGAGTAATAGTCCAAGAAACGGGCCAGAATCGGCCCAAACTGTGATTGTTGATGACCGACA
>NW_025276255.1:0-1289 GCF_018294505.1 Triticum aestivum
AAAAGGCGCCTTAACAATGTCACTGCCCCTGCAACAAAAGAAGGCCCTACCGGGTCTTTATCCCAAAGATGGATGTATTGGTAGTGAGAACCAACACACAAGCTGCTGTCAGCCATCCTAGTACAGAAATGATGCACAAAACTGGAAACAAAACAAAACTGGGTGCCCTCTCAAATTCATCTTTACAGAATTTCTAATACACAATCACCTAAAAAATCCCACAAGTTTCAGTAATTAATAGCATTGTCACATTGGTAATATTGAATATTGATTTCAACTGAATTCGAAACATGTTACTGCAAACACTCGGTTTAGTGTGTTTATTGAAATTGTAGTTTGCAACACAAGTTGGAATATATAGCCGGACTGAGGCCAGTCAACATAAAGAAATGAGTCGTAAAAAACTTTAAGTGGTACTTCCATGCTACACAGGACAGCAAGAAATCATATACTACAAGGCACATAGCAGTATAACAAACTTCTAACTAGAAAACAATGAAAGAAACTAGGGGCATTGGTAGCGACAACCAACACACTAGGTGCTGTAATCCATCCGAGTACAAAAATTTGTCACAAAAAGGAAAGTGAAACAAAACTGGGTGCCCCCTCCAATTCATCTTACAGGATTGCTAATACACAATCACCTGAAAATTCCTTGAGTTTTAGTCAATCATCTCGACGGACATGATTTGCTTTGGGATTAGGAGAACAACATGATATGAGGACCTAAGGGTGGTGACGATTGACTGCAATAAATAAGAATTGTATTTTTTTACAGGAAGAAATAAGAATTATATTGCACACATATCTGAGAGTTTACGAGCTAAAAGGAACGAACTATATGTACCTAGGTAGAGGCACATTGGTAATATTCATCAAAACTGAATTTGAAACATGTGGCTGCAAACACTCGCTTCAGTGTGCCAAGTATTGGAATTTGAAATACAAAGTTGGAACACATAGCCCGACAGAGGCCCAACAACATAAGGAACCAAGTTATGAAAAACTAAGTCCATACTGGTAAAAAAAATGATGCACAAAAAAGAAGGAAAAACAAAACTGTATCCGCCCTTGAATTCATCTTACAAAATTGCTAATACACAGTAACCTGAAAACTCTTCAAGTTTCACCAATCATCTCAAAATAATATGACTTGCTTTCAGATTAGGACAACTATGATACGAGGACCTCAGAGTGGTGGAGATTGACTGCAATAAAAAAGAATTTCAATTGTGTGGTGCAATGATAAGCATTCCTTCGACTTCCCACGAGCACAAGAAAATAAACAC
>NW_025276256.1:0-1289 GCF_018294505.1 Triticum aestivum
TTATTCTGGCATTCTGCAGTTCAGTCCACTGATATGGCCTCCTTACACATATACCCATGCATATGTAGTGTAGTTCCTTGCTTGCGAGTACTTTGGATGAGTACTCACGGTTGCTTTCTTCCCCCTTTTTCCCCTTTCCTTTCTTTCTGGTTGTCGCAACCAGATGCTGGAGTCCAGAAGCCAGACGCCACCGTCGACGACGACCCCTACTACACCGGAGGTGCCTACTACTACGTGCAGCCCGCTGACGACGACCTGGAGTAGTTTAGGAGGATCCCAGGCAGGAGGCCTGCGCCTCTTTCGATCTGTATCCCAGTTTGTGCTAGCCTTCTTAAGGCAAACTTGTTTAACTTATGTCTGTACTCAGATATTGTTGCTTCCGCTGACTCATCTATGATCGAGCACTTGTATTCGAGCCCTCGAGGCCCCTGGCTTGTATTATGATGCTTGTATGACTTATTTTATTTGTAGAGTTGTGTTGTGATATCTTCCCGTGAGTCCCTGATCTTGATCGTACACATTTGCGTGCATGATTAGTGTACGATTAAATCGGGGGCGTCACAAGTTGGTATCAGAGCCGACTGCCTGTAGGAATCCCCTTTCCAACTCCTCGGCCGAAGTTGAGTCTAGACTTTACAAAACTTTTACTAACATGGCTGTGCGGCCCATGGGCCCACGTCGCCATTGGGTGGTATTAGGATCTTTTACTCCTCGATCTTTACTCTGGGATCCTGAACTCTCTTCTATTCGGGTTAAACGATTTTGCTAATAACAAAACTAACTTTAGGTTCTCGCGAGTACTTTCTCCCGGAGAGCCCCTCACTTCAGATGATCGTCTGCTAATCAGAAGAATTCGGAGATACTCTTTGATATCCTCTCGAGACTTTGTGCCCATCACTTTTGCTATTCCTGGCCACCGATAAATCCGTATGGATAACTACTTACACTTGCCATTCATACGATCATCCCCCAGTGATCTTGTTATTACAAGATACCCCGAAGTTTTCTCTATTGATCCGAGAATACTTTGTGCCTACTGCCTAGCAGTTCCTTACTACATGAATACCCCCTCAAATAAATACTCGCACTTGTCGAGTATCCGCTCATCCCCTGTTGTTCATGTGTTACACAAAAGTCTTCAAAATAATATTCGATCTTCCGAAAATCCTCTGGAGCCTTTGGCTCTTGAAATTCTTGCTTGCTTGCATTATGGTTAATCCCATAAGTCTCGTAGTCTTAATGACATTCCTTGTCATTATCATTTTGAGTCTGTTGACTCAATATGTTTG
>NW_025276257.1:0-1289 GCF_018294505.1 Triticum aestivum
CTGCAAAAAACATGCCATGTTGGCACCTGACGGGCGGGCCCCGCCGGTCAGATTCGGGGTTAGCGCGGGCTAAGCGAGCGTTTTCGCGACTTGGGAGTTTTTTTGCCACGGTTTAGGAAAAATTTGATAGCTTTTCGCACAAAATCGTAGAGTGGTAGTTTTTCGTCACGTTTCCGTCAATTGTGGTAGTTTTTGGTTAAATACTCCCGCTGGGTGGGTCGTTTAGTTTATTTATTTGTCCAGTTCGTTGGAAACATTCAAACAAGTCCGAACAAAAAAAAAGTCTCTCACGTTAACATTTTTTCCGCAAAAATGACGGGTATTTATGTGATTACATATAAAGCAGGGGGGTTTTATGCAAAAAACATGGGCATTTTTGTGATTACAGACAACGTAAGGGGGATTTCTGCAAAAAACATGCCATGTTGGCACCTGACGGGCGGGCCCCGCCGGTCAGATTCGGGTTTAGCGCGGGCTAAGCGAGCGTTTTCGCGACTTGGTTAATTTTTGTCACGGTTTAGGAAAATTTTGATAGTTTTTCGCACAAAACCGTAGAGTGGTAGTTTTTCGTCACGTTTCCGTCAATTGTGTTAGTTTTTGGTTAAATACTCCCGCTGGGTGGGTCGTTTAGTTTATTTATTTGTCCAGTTCGTTGGAAACATTCAAACAAGTCCGAACAAAAAAAAAGTCTCTCACGTTAACATTTTTTCCGCAAAAATGACGGGTATTTATGTGATTACGTATAAAGCAGGGGGTTTTATGCAAAAAACATGGGCATTTTTGTGATTACATACAAAGTAAGGGGGGTTTCTGCAAAAAACATGCCCTGTTAGCACCTGACGGGCGGGCCCCGTCGGTCAGATTCGGGGTTAGCGCGGGCTAAGCGAGCGTTTTCGCGACTTGGTAGTTTTTTGCCACGGTTTAGGAAAAAATTGATAGTTTTTCGCACAAAATCGTAGAGTGGTAGTTTTTCGTCACGTTTCCGTCAATTGTGGTAGTTTTTGGTTAAATACTCCCGCTGGGTGGGTCGTTTAGTTTATTTATTTGTCCAGTTCGTTGGAAACATTCAAACAAGTCCGAACAAAAAAGAAGTCTCTCACGTTAACATTTTTTCCGCAAAAATGACGGGTATTTATGTGATTACGTATAAAGCAGGGGGGTTTTATGCAAAAAACATGGGCATTTTTGTGATTACATACAACGTAAGGGGGGTTTCTGCAAAAAACATGCCATGTTGGCACCTGACGGGCGGGCCCGCCGGTCAGATTCGGGGTTAGCGCGGGCTAAGC
>NW_025276258.1:0-1288 GCF_018294505.1 Triticum aestivum
AACCATTATTCTCAGATTTAAATGAGTAGCCATCTCGAATTAAACGAGATCCAGATACAATGTTCATGCTCAAAGCTGGCACTAAATAACAATTATTGAGGTTTAAAACTAATCCCGTGGGTAGATGCAGAGGTAGCGTGCCAACGGCGATCACATCGACCTTGGAACCATTCCCGACGCGCATCGTCACCTCGTCCTTTGCCAGTCTCCGTTTATTCCGTAGTTCCTGCTTTGAGTTACAAATATGAGCAACCGCACCGGTATCAAATACCCAGGAGCTACTACGAGTACTGGTAAGGTACACATCAATTACTTGTATATCACATATACCTTGGGTGTTGCCGGCCTTCTTCTTGTCCGCTAAATATTTGGGGCAGTTCTGCTTCCAGTGACCACTTCCCTTGCAATAAAAGCACTCAGTCTCGGGCTTGGGTCCATTCTTTGACTTCTTCCCGGTAACTGGTTTACCGGGCGCGGCAACTCCCTTGCCGTCCTTCTTGAAGTTCTTCTTACCCTTGCCCTTCTTGAACTTAGTGGTTTTATTTACCATCAACACTTGATGTTCTTTTCTGATCTCCCCTTCCGCTGATTTCAGCATTGAATATACCTCGGGAATGGTCTTTTCCATCCCCTGCATATTGTAGTTCATCACAAAGCTCTTGTAGCTTGGTGGAAGCGACTGGAGGATTCTGTCAATGACCGTGTCATCCGGGAGATTAACTCCCAGCTGAGACAAGCGGTTGTGCAACCCAGACATTCTGAGTATGTGCTCACTAACAGAACTGTTCTCCTCCATTTTACAGCTGAAGAACTTGTCGGAGACTTCATATCTCTCGACCCGGGCATGAGCTTGAAAAACCAGTTTCAGCTCCTCGAACATCTCATATGCTCCATGTTTCTCAAAACGCTTTTGGAGACCCGGTTCTAAGCTGTAAAGCATGCCGCACTGAACGAGGGAGTAATCATCAGCACGTGATTGCCAAGCGTTCATAACGTCTTGGTTCTCTGGGATTGGTGCTTCACCTAGCGGTGCTTCTAAGACATAATCTTTCTTGGCTACTATGAGGATGAGCCTCAGGTTCCGGACCCAGTCCGTATAGTTGCTGCCATCATCTTTCAGCTTGGTTTTCTCTAGGAACGCGTTGAAATTGAGGACAACGTTGGCCATTTGATCTACAATACATAGTGTAAAGATTTTAGACTAAGTTCATGATAATTAAGTTCATATAATCAAATTATTTAATGAACTCCCACTCAGATAGACATCCCTCTAGTCATCTAAGTGAAA
>NW_025276259.1:0-1288 GCF_018294505.1 Triticum aestivum
TAGCCACCGCCTCCCCCTCGCCTCCCCGTCGTGCCCAGGAGCTCCGCCTCGTCGCCAGCTACCTTCTCGCCGAGCCACGCAAGCCGGGGTGCCCCGAGGAGCCGCCATCGCCGTCATCTTCGTCGTCGGCCGCCCGAGATCGTCGGCGCCCGTCCGTCGTCTCCGACTCTTCCCCGAGCAAGCCGACCAGCCCATCGACCTCCCCGTGAGCTTCTGCTTCGAACCCCTCTCCTCCCCCTCGCGATTACGCCGTCTAGGCCTTAGCTCCGCCATGGCCGAAGCTCGCCTCCGCTCGAGCTTGTCGCCGGCGTTGCTCCGGCGACCTTTTGGCCACGGCAGTGCACCTAGCACTCTCGCCGCACCTCGTAGTGCCCCGCTAGCGCTTTAGTTCACGCGTTTGCACGCTGCAGCCGCGCCCCCGAACACAGCCGAACTCTGGCCGCCGCCCTAAGCTCTGCTCCGGCGAGCTCCGCCGCCCCCGCAGCCTCCCGCGTGTTCCACTGGATGCGCGTGAGCGCGGGCTTCGCTCTCGTGGTCTCCGCCGCCCGAATGGTCGCCGGAGCGACGTTCCCGAGCCCCTCCGCCGCGCTCGGCCTCGCCGGCGGCCAAACGCCGGCGGGATTGACCGGTCAACCCGCGCTAACCCCCCCAGTTGACCTGGGGTTTGACTACCCAGAGTCAATGACATGTGGGCCCGGCCCTGACTAATTTTAGTTTAGGATTAGTTTAAATTTAATCAACTCTGTTAATTAACCCTGACACTGACCAGTGGGCCCGACCCCCCTAACCTTTTAATTAAACTAATTAACCCCTGTTTAACCCCCCTGTCACTGACGTGTGGGTCCCACACGTCAGGTTTGACCCGGACCAGCCCAGTTGACCGCTGACGTCGTGCTGACGTCATGCTGGCGCAATATATAATTTCTGGATTTAATTTAAATTAGGAAATTCCAGAAATTGTTTTAAACTTCAAAAATTCATAACAATTCAACCATAGCTCAGATTAAAATAATTTATATATGAAAAATTATCAGAAAAATGCAACCTTTCCATCTGTACTAGTTTCATGCATGAAAAACCAACTTATACATGCTGAATATGGGAAAACACATTAGGGCATATATAAGAGACTTAATTTAGAAATGCATTTGAACCTTTGGTTCAAATGGACTTCAAACCAAATGTTTACTAGATGCATTAGCTCAAACAACATCACATCTACATGCCATGTTCATGCATCATATTGTTGCATATGATTGTGTATTGATTGCCGGCACCGTTCCTTCTC
>NW_025276260.1:0-1288 GCF_018294505.1 Triticum aestivum
AATCTCCTAAACCTAGAGAGTTTAGATTTGAGATGAGCTGGATGGCCAACGAGGAATTCCTCCCGTTGGTCAAACAAATCTGGCAGAACCCAGTCAAGTCCTCTGACCCTATAGATGTCCTAAATATCAAGTTGAAGCGATTTAAAAAGTTTTTTAAAGGCTGGGGTTCTGATAAATTCGGGCACACCAAAAAAAGAAAAAAAGTGATCAAGGACGAGCTTGCATCCATAGAAGCTATGGAAGAACAAGGTCCTCTTGATCCTGATACCCTTGTTAAAAGAGCCTCTCTTAGTGGCGAACTCCAGCAGCTCATGGTGAATGAGGAATTATATTGGCTTCAACAATCACACGAAACTTGGTTGTTGAAGGGTGATCAAAACACTGCTTTCTACCATAGGATTGCCAATGGGAAGAAACGTAAAAACACTATTCACTACTTCTCAGGTGGTGACACCACCATTGAGGGGACTGATAACCTACTAAATCATGCTACTCATTACTATAAAAACTTTTTGGTCCGCCCCCCGGGAATCTTTTCCGCTTAGATCCTGACACCTGGGGTGATGATGAAAAACTCACGGATGAGGATAATGAATGTTGGGGAACGTAGTAATTTCAAAAAATTTCCTACGAACACGCAAGATCATGGTGATGCCTAGCAATGAGAGGGGAGAGTGTTGTCTACGTACCCTCGTAGACCGAAGCGGAAGTGTTGACGCAACGTAGAGGAAGTAGTCGTACGTCTTCCCGGTCCGACCGATCCAAGCACCGTTACTCCGGCACCTCCGAGTTCTTGGCACACGTACAGCTCGATGACGCTCCCCGGGCTCCGATCCAGCAAAGCTTCGGGGATGAGTTCTGTCAGCACGATGGCGTGGTGACAATCTTGATGTTCTACCGTCGCAGGGCTTCTCCTAAGCGCTGCTACAATATGACCGAGGTGGAATATGGTGGAGGGGGGCACCGCACACGGCTAATGAACGATCACGATGATCAACTTGTGTGTTCTAGGGTGCCCCCCTGCCCCCGTATATAAAGGAGCAAGGGGGAGGCCGGCCGGCCCTTGGGGCGCGCCAAGGAGAGGGGGGAGTCCTCCTCCTAGTGGGAGTAGGACTCCCCTTTCCTAGTCCAACTAGGAATAGAGAGGGGGAAGGAAAGAGAGGGAGAGGGAGAGGGAAAGGGCCCCCCTCCTAGTCCTATTCGGACTCCCCGTGAGGGGGGGCGCGCCACCTCCTGGGCTGCTGCCCTCTCTCTCCCCTCAGGCCCACTAAGGCCCATTACTTCACCG
>NW_025276261.1:0-1288 GCF_018294505.1 Triticum aestivum
AGAGAAAGAATATTTCCCTATGAGAGCCGCACTGCTCACGACGGTGCACGACTATCTCGGTTACGGATATCTTGCGGGGCAGGTAGTCCACGGATTTTCTGGATGCGTAAGGTGCATGGATGACACAATGTATCGCCAGCTAGATAGAGATCCCGGGTCTTCGAAAACCGTGTTCATGGGACATCGAAGGTGGCTTCGCGACGATGACCCGTGGAGGAAACGCAAGGATCTGTTCGATGGTGAAACCGAACCCCGAAAACGCCCGTGTACGAGGAGCGGCGAGGAAATAGACAAGCTGTTGAAAAATTGGAAAGACTGCCCACTGCCGGGAAAGAAGCAAAAGGCGCCAGAGCCGGGAAAGAAGCGAAAGGCGCCAGAGCCGCTGCTGAAGGTATGGAAAATGAGGTCTGTTTTCTGGGACTTGCCGTACTGGAAGATCCACCGTGTGCCTCACAGCCTTGATGTCATGCATATCACGAAGAAGGTGTGCGAGAGTCTGCTTGGTACCCTGCTCAACATGCCAGAGAGGACCAAAGATGGGCCGAAAGCAAGGGCAGACTTGAAATCAATGGGCATCAGGCAGGAGCTTCACGCTATATATGATGATGATGATGATGATGATGATGATGATGATGATGATGATGATGATGATGATGAGGCGAAGCAGGACACAGAAAGTCGTCGCAAAGGCAAAAAGGCCAAGAAGACCGGAAATGACTACCCTCCCGCGTGCTTCACTCTAAGTCAGGAGGAGATCGAGCAGTTTTTCACCTGCCTCCTAGGAGTAAAACTTCCTTACGGTTACGCGCGGAAGATAAGTAGATACCTAGACCCAGCGAAGCAGAAGTTCAGCGGGATGAAGTCTCACGACTGTCACGTGCTGATGACACAGATACTTCCAGTTGCAATCCGTGGGATCATGGACGCGCACGTCCGTGAAACGCTATTTGGCCTATGCAACTTCTTCGACGTCATCTCTCGGAAGTCGATTGGCGTGAGGCAACTCAGAAGGCTACAGGAAGAGATCGTGGTGATACTATGCGAGCTTGAGATGTACTTCCCGCCCGCATTCTTCGACGTTATGGTGCATCTGCTGGTCCATATAGTGGAGGATATCATCCAACTCGGGCCGACGTTCCTGCACAGCATGATGCCATTCGAAAGGATGAATGGTGTCATCAAAGGATACGTTCGCAACATGTCACGTCCAGAAGGAAGCATAGCCAGGGGCTTTCTGACCGAAGAGTGCATCTCCTACTGCACGAATTATCTAGGCATCGAGAACCCC
>NW_025276262.1:0-1288 GCF_018294505.1 Triticum aestivum
CCGACCTTTTACTTGATGTTCTAGTTATCAAACCATATCTATGAATGGGATACACTAGCACGTCAAGGAGAACATTAGAAGCGGAGTGCTAAATGTCTCTCGGTCGATCATCCAGATTTTGTTTCCTTGGCCTCGCTAAGGTGAAAACTGAGAAAGTGTTATCTTCCTTTGCATCTGCATCCTCCATCACCATTCATCATGGTAGTAAGTTGTGCTACCGGACCCTTGACACGGATGTTGGTAAAACCTTGATGAATGTGGAAATGCTTAAGTTCTTGAGAGCACGCACAAGCGCTACGTCTTATCATCGGCACTAGCTGGGATTGCCCCAGATTCTTCGGTTATGCTATAACCACTCCAACAGTGAATTCACTCTTTATTGTTGGGTTCTTCCCCAGTTACCAGAATCATTCCCAGCATTTGCATTTTGTTCCCAGCTTGCACCGCCAATGTGCCATTCTACCACGGGTCTCTTTCATCTCCGGTGATAAGCAAACTCATCCATTACGTTGTCTTCAACAAGGTAATCCACATCATCCAAGTCCGAGTATGCCATTCTACCGACCCCCTCCAAATGATCGCTTGTGATTACCTTAGGCTGGTATAAAGAGTTCCAATGATCTCTGAATCAAAAGTAATTCTTTTTGCCACTTAAGATAATAATCTATGAATCACCCTCCTCCAGGATGTTTCGTCGTGGTATCATGGCAACTCAACTCCTCGCTACGTTGACAATCGTTTACCACCTTCTTAGGTGTGGAATTGTTGTCTACCTAGTGAACCTTCGTCATCCGTTTCTTCCCCCCCCCTCTTGATGTGTATCTCGTGTCTCAACCAAGAGATGGTTCTATGTCTCATTCCGTGAGTTAATCCTGAGTTGTTCGACCTTCGAGAAGACCGATCCTTCTAGAGTTTTCCTTTCCTCTTCTTTTCATGATTAGCTGGAGTTCTCAGAGCAAGACGACAAGACAAAGATGGTGTTCGAATCAACGTTCATTTGAAGTGCAACCTAGATCGTGAAGTTTGTACTAGTTTGCGTTTCCCCTTCATCCTACCCTACGCTTGAATCTCGAGACGAGATTCTGGTTTAGTGGGGGTGAGTTGTCACATCCCTAGCTTCTGGTAATGCTCTAGGCTAGCTTCATGTGTGCATCATGTTTAAATTTCATTTAAATTTGAAATGAGGATTGGTGGAACCCTCAGAATCATTTTGAAAATGACCCAAATAAAAAAATTCCCCAAAAGGGTCCAAGAAAATGCTCATGTTGCCCTCTGAAAATATTGGACA
>NW_025276263.1:0-1288 GCF_018294505.1 Triticum aestivum
GAATCTTGTATTCAAACCAACTTCATTTAATCTGTTGCTAGATGCATTAGCCCAAAACACATTCATTTTGCCATGTCATGATCATGCATCATATTGTGCATTGCATTGATTGTATTTCTTCTTTGTTGCCGGTATCTGTTCCCTCCCGGTAGACGATGTTCCGACGTTGTGATCGTTGACACTGATGAAGACTCAATGTTATCTTCAGAAGTGCCAGGCAAGCAAAACCCCCTTGTTCATTCCGATACAATCCTACTCTCTCGCTCCTGCTCTCTTTTAATGCATTAGGACAACACCGATTCAACTGTTACATGCTGCGGTAGTTGAACCCCTTTATCCTCTGCATGACCTGTCATTGCCACAGTAAATAGATGAAACCCACTAGCATGAGTAGGAGTTGTTTGAGCCCTGTTGTGCCTACTCATTCATGTCTGTTTGTCATGCCTGCTACTGCTTAGAGTTGAGTCAGGTCTGATTCATCGGGGATGAATCAGAGGCGTGTGAACATGTCCTACTGTGTGTGAGCTAAGTGTGTGAACACGATTTGGTAAAGGTAGCGGTGAGAGGCCATGTAGGAGTACATGGTGGGTTGTCTCATTGCAGCCGTCCTCAGGAACTGAGTTCTGTGTTTGTGATCCATGATTCAGCTACTACCATGCATTGGGCCCGAAACCAATGGACCCTCTCGGCTTCTTGATCACCCTTGTCCTCTGTCCAGGAGTTGCAAGTAGTTTCTGGTGTTTGTAGTATGATGGAGGCCGTGCGCAGCGCTGACCGTAGGGGTGGGCTGTGATGCGGTAGGCACGTGGCCGGGTAAACCGGGCGCCCGTTTGGTGTCACGGAACCCTGTTCACATCGTTTGGGGCTGTGAGCGAAACTCCGGCCGGATCTCCTCATGGATGGAACCCGAATAGGCGATAAACCTGGACTAGAGACTTGAGTGTTTAGGCAGGCCGTGGCCGACACCCACGTTGGGCTTCCGCTTGAAGGTTGCCGAGTACATGTCGTGTAAACGGCGGTAAGTGGTGAGAGCGTGTGTGAAGAAGTACACCCCTGCAGGGTTAACATCATCTATTCGAATAGCCGTGTCCGCGGAAAAGGACTTCTGGGTTGCTTATATCAGTTCATAGACAATTGAAAGTGGATACTATAAAATACGCAAGATAAGCGTGAGTGCTATGGATGGCGTTCTCGTAGGGAGACGGGAGCGGATCCATAGTGGTGTATTGATATGGTGAATATGTGGACTCGTGTGCGCCACCTCAAAGAGTTGCTTGCAGTCGTAGTT
>NW_025276264.1:0-1288 GCF_018294505.1 Triticum aestivum
GATGATTATGTGGGAGACTATGAGGATGAGGTTGATCAAAATCAACACTACATGCAGCCACCTGTACCACCACCAGCAGGTCGACCTCAGGTATATATTCGTAATGGTAGGCCTGCACCACCACCTCAGGTACGAGATGATGTCCATATTCCTAAACTGAAATTGAATATTCCACCATTTGAGGGTAGATATGTTCCTGATATATATCTTACTTGGGAGTTAGAAACTGAACAACGATTTACATGTTTACAATATCCTGAGGAGAGACGAGTTGCTGCTGCCGTTTGTGCTTTCACTAGTTTTGCATGTGTATGGTGGTCTGAACATTGTAGATTATATCCTATTCCAACTACTTGGGCTGCTTTGAAAACTGCTATGCGTACGCGTTGGGTTCCACCATATTATCAACGTGAATTGCTTCAAAAATTGCAGCGTTTACGACAAGGGAAAAATTCTGTAGAAGAATATTATCAGGAATTACAAACTGGCATGATTAGATGTGGTATTGTTGAGGAGAATGAAGCTATGCTTGCACGTTTTCTGGGTGGATTAAATAGAGAGATTCAGACCATTCTAGACTATAAGGAGTATACTAATATCACTCGTTTATTCCATCTTGCTTGTAAAGCTGAACGTGAAGTGCAGGATCGACAAGCATTGGGGCGAACTAACTTTTCTGCAGGCCGATCTTCATCATGGACACCACGTGCATCTTCTACTTCAACTGCACCAGCACCTCCATCCGGTACCACCTCCAGCCGTGATACAAGAAAACAGGCACAACCACCATTATCTGCCAAGAGCGCACCTGCGGGGCCTGCACAACGTTCTTCTTCTTCCATGGCATCAACAGGGCACACAAGTGATATTATTTGTCGTCGTTGTAAGGGAGGAGGTCATTATGCGAGAGAATGCAAATCTCCGCGTGTGATGATTGCTACCGCGGATGGTGGATATGAGTCCGCTAGTGACTATGATGAGGAGACTTTGGCTCTTATTACATGTGAAGAACATGGTGGAGATGATTCTGATCATGAGACGCAATACATGGCTCCTGAAGACGCTGACAGGTATGAATGTTTAGTTGCTCAACGTGTTTTGAGTGTGCAGGTCACACAAGCTGAGCAAAATCAGAGGCACAATTTGTTCCATACCAAGGGAGTTGTGAAGGAACGTTCTGTGCGCGTCATCATAGACGGAGGGAGCTGCAACAACTTGGCTAGCATGGAGATGGTGGAGAAGCTTTCTCTCACCACAAGACCACATCCACATCCTTACTACATCCAAT
>NW_025276265.1:0-1288 GCF_018294505.1 Triticum aestivum
AATGGACTCCACAATGTGAGCACAGCTTTCAGGAACTGAAAAGACGCCTGACCTCTGCTCCCGTGCTGGTACCGCCAGACTTCTCCAAGGACTTTGTTATCTACTGCGACGCCTCGCGACAAGGACTAGGTTGCATTCTCATGCAAGATCGACACGTAATTGCTTACGCTTCACGGCAATTGCACCCACATGAGGAGAATTATCCTACTCATGATCTAGAACTTGCAGCCGTAGTCTATGCACTTAAGACCTGGCGACATTACCTCCTCGGTAATCGTTGCGAAATATTCACTGATCACCAAAGTCTGAAGTACATCTTCACCCAACCGGATCTGAATCTTAGGCAAAGACGTTGGGTTGAATTGATCACAGACTTCGACTTAGGAATAACCTACACCCCAGGGAAAGCCAACGTCATGGCTGATGCGCTAAGTTGTAAATCTTATTGTAACAACCTGATGTTACAACAAAGTCAACCGCTTCTCCATGAGGAATTTCGGAAGCTTAACCTTCACATTGTACCTCAAGGTTTTCTCTCCACCTTGGTGGCAAAACCTACCCTTACGGATCAAATTATCAAAGCACAGAAGGTAGATCCGGGAATCTCCCGCATCAAGAGAAACATTCAGAAAGGAATTGCGAATTGTTTCTCCGTTAATGATCAAGGAGTCGTATACTTCGGGGATCGACTAGTGGTTCCCAAGGTGCACAACCTGAGGCGATTGATCCTTAAGGAAGCTCATGAATCTCCTCTCACCATTCATCCCGGTAGTACTAAGATGTATCAGGACCTACGCCAGAGGTTCTGGTGGACTAGGATGAAGAGAGAAATCGCTCAGTATATTGCTAATTGCGACGTCTGCCGTCGTGTAAAAGCAGAGCATCAACGGCCTGCTGGCACCCTTCAACCCTTAGCTATTCCTGAATGGAAATGGGATAAAATTGGTATGGATTTCATTACCGGTTTTCCCAGGACCAAAAGAGGGAATAATGCTATTTTCGTCGTGGTCGATCGTCTTTCCAAAGTAGCTCATTTCTTACCTGTTCGTGAGAGTATAACCGCTAGTCAGCTGGCAGACTTATACATCTCCCGAATAGTGTCCCTCCATGGTGTTCCTTTGGAAATCAATTCGGATCGAGGAAGTCTTTTCACCTCTCGATTTTGGGAAAGTTTCCAAAATGCTATGGGAACTCGTCTCTCCTTTAGCACCGCTTTCCACCCTCAGTCAAGTGGTCAAGTGGAACGCGTCAACCAAATTCTAGAAGACATGCTTCGAGCCTCTGTTAT
>NW_025276266.1:0-1288 GCF_018294505.1 Triticum aestivum
GTCAGGAGTTCAAATATGTTTAAAAAAATGAAATCCCTTTGTAACAGACGAGTTTCCGTACGTAACCCTGATACTTCGAAAGAGATTGTCCATTTTGTACACGAAGTGCATCCAATTATTGCCGTAACCCTCTCAACTTTCTTGCATATGCTATGTGGATGAAATGATGATACCATGCCAACTTTCAACCTTTTCAGAGTTCATTTGAAATGCTTTTCAATTTTAGGGTCTTATTGCTCAAAATAATAAGTAAATGCATGAAAAATAACAAATGAAGTCAGAAAGGGTTGAAAATTGATGAGGTGGCTTTGAATAGTGCATTTTGAACACACAAAAAGTCTGGAGTTCAAATAAGTTCAAAAATTGAAATTCCTTTGTAACAGATGAGTTTCCGTATGAAACCCTGATACTTCGAAAGAGATTGTCCATTTTGTACACGAAGTGCATCTAATTTTTGTCGTAACCCTCCCTACTTTCTTTCAGATGCTATGTGCATGAAATGATGATACCATGCCAACTTTCAACCTTTTCAGAGTTCATTTGAAATGCTTTTCAATTTCAGGGTCTTATAGCTCAAAATAAGCAGTAAATGCATGAAAAATAACAAATGAAGTCAGAAAGGGTTAAAAATTGATGATGTGGCTTTGAATGGTGCATTTTGAACACACAAAAAGTCAGGAGTTCAAATATGTTTAAAAAAATGAAATCCCTTTGTAACAGACGAGTTTCCGTACGTAACCCTGATACTTCGAAAGAGATTGTCCATTTTGTACACGAAGTGCATCCAATTATTGCCGTAACCCTCTCAACTTTCTTGCATATGCTATGTGGATGAAATGATGATACCATGCACACTTTGAACCTTTCAGAGTTCATTTGAAATGCTTTTCAATTTTAGGGTCTTATAGCTCAAAATAATAAGTAAATGCATGAAAAATAACAAATGAAGTCAGAAAGGGTTGAAAATTGATGATGTGGCTTTGAATAGTGCATTTTGAACACACAAAAAGTCTGGAGTTCAAATAAGTTCAAAAATTGAAATCCCTTTGTAACAGATGAGTTTCCGTATGAAACCCTGATACTTCGAAAGAGATTGTCCATTTTGTACACGAAGTGCATCTAATTTTTGTCGTAACCCTCCCTACTTTCTTTCACATGCTATGTGGATGAAATGATGATACCATGCGAACTTTCAACCTTTTCAGAGTTCATTTGAAATGCTTTTCAATTTCAGGGTCTTATAGCTCAAAATAAGCAGTAAATGCATGAAAAATAACAAATGAAGTCA
>NW_025276267.1:0-1288 GCF_018294505.1 Triticum aestivum
CGTCTGTCGTCGTGTAAAAGCAGAGCATCAACGGCCTGCTGGCACCCTTCAACCCTTAGCTATTCCTGAATGGAAATGGGATAAAATTAGTATGGATTTTATTACCGGTTTTCCCAGGACCAAGAGAGGGAATAATGCTATTTTCGTCGTTGTCGATCGTCTTTCCAAAGTAGCTCATTTCTTACCTGTTCGTGAGAGTATAACCGCTAGTCAGCTGGCAGACTTATACATCTCCCGAATAGTATCCCTCCATGGTGTTCCTTTGGAAATCAATTCGGATCGAGGAAGTCTTTTCACCTCTCGATTTTGGGAAAGTTTCCAAAATGCTATGGGAACCCGTCTCTCCTTTAGCACCGCTTTCCACCCTCAGTCAAGTGGTCAAGTGGAACGCGTCAACCAAATTCTAGAAGACATGCTTCGAGCCTCCGTTATCTCTTTCGGAATGGACTGGGAGAAGTGCCTTCCATTTGCCGAATTCGCTTACAACAACAGCTATCAATCTAGCTTGGGTAAAGCCCCTTTTGAAGTTCTCTATGGACGGCGATGTCGAACACCCCTTAACTGGTCAGAAACCGGGGAAAGACAATTCTTTGGCCCAGATATGATTCAGGAAGCAGAAGAACAAGTTCGTATCGTTCGTGAGAAGTTGAAAACAGCCCAATCTCGTCAAAAGAGTCAATATGACCGAAAACATAAGGCTATGACTTTAGAGGTTGATGAGAAGGCTTATCTTCGGGTCACCCCTCTGAAGGGAACCCATCATTTCGGTATCAAAGGCAAATTGGCTCCTCGTTACATTGGACCTTTTCGCATTCTTGCCAAACGAGGAGAAGTTGCCTACCAGTTGGAACTACCTCCGCACCTCTCCAGAGTTCACGATGTCTTCCACGTCTCTCAACTCAGGCGTTGCTTCTCGGATCCTATCCGTGAAGTGGACCACGAAACGCTTGATCTCCAAGATGATCTTACATATCGAGAGTACCCCATTCGTATCCTCGATCAAGCCGAACGTACCACGCGACGTCATAATATCAAGTTTCTCAAGGTTCAATGGTCGCACCATTCTGAAGATGAAGCAACTTGGGAAAGGGAGGATCGTCTTCGACTTGAATATCCCGCCTTCTTCTCGGAGGAACCCAAATCTCGGGACGAGATTCTTTTGAGTGGGGGTGAGTTGTCACACCCTAGCTAGTCATGCATTAGAGTGTTGCATCATGTTTACTCTTTCATCAGAAACTTGAAATGGGGATGACAGAACCCCCAGTCCCCTCTGAAACCAACTAGGGTT
>NW_025276268.1:0-1288 GCF_018294505.1 Triticum aestivum
GCTTCTGGCCATCTCCATCTTGCAGCATGTAGAAGAGAGTAGATTGAAGTCCTCCAAGTAGCATCGCATAGCATAAATCCTACCCGGCGATCCCCTCCTCGTCGCCCTGTTAGAGAGCGATCACCGGGTTGTATCTGGCACTTGGAAGGATGTATTTTATTCAGTATCCGGTTCTAGTTGTCACAAGGTCAAGGTACAACTCCGGGTCATCCTTTTACCGAGGGACACGGCTATTCGAATAGATAAACTTCCCTGCAGGGGTGCACCACATAACCCAACACGCTCGATCCCATATGGCCGGACACACTTTTCTGGGGCATGCCCGGCCTCGTAAGATCAACGCGTCGCAGCCCCACCTAAGCACAACAGAGAGGTCAGCACGCCGGTCTAACCCTATGCGCGCAGGGGTCTGGGCCCATCGCCCTATGCACACCTGCACGTTGCGTACGCGGCCGGAAGCGGACCTAGCCTAGTGGCGTTCCAGTCCAATCCGGCGCGCGCCACTCAGTCGCTGACGTCACGAAGGCTTCGGCTGATACCACGACGCCGGGATACCCATAACTACTCCCGCGTAGATGGCTAGTGCGTATAGACCAAATGGCCAGACTCAGATTGAATACCAAGATCTCGTTAAGCGTGTTAAGTATCCGCGAACGTCGACCAGGGCCAGGCCCACCTCTCACCTAGGCGGTCTCAACCTGCCCTGTCGCTCCGCCACAAAGATCCACTTTCGGGTACTCCTACGAGCCGACCCGACTTTAGTCATCACATGTGTCATGTATTTAGTATATAAGTATATACCCGTGATCACCGCCCAGGTGATCACGGCCCGATAGTATAGCATAGCAGACGGACAAGAATGTAGGGCCACTGATGGAAAACTAGCATCCTATACTAAGCATGTAGGATTGCAGGTAAAGGTAACAACAGTAGTAGCAAGGATAGGCTATGCATCAGGATAGGATATCGGAAAGCAGTAACATGCTACACTACTCTAATGCAAGCAGTATAGAGAAGAATAGGCGATATCTGGTGATCAAGGGGGGGCTTGCCTGGTTGCTCTGGCAAGTAGGAGGGGTCGTCAACTCCGTAGTCGAACTGGGCAGCAGCAGTGTCGGTCTCGTAGTCTACCGGAGAGAAGAGGGGGGAAGAAATAGTAAATACAATGCAAACATAAGCATGACGATGCGTGACAAGACAATGAACAGTGCGAGGTGTGTCCTAACGCGACAGTAGGTGGTACCGGCGAAGGGGGGGAACATCCGGGAAAGTATTCCCGATGTTTCGC
>NW_025276269.1:0-1288 GCF_018294505.1 Triticum aestivum
CCCAAAGCGATTTGCATAGTTGTTGAACCCCAAGGTGCGCTTACGAGTCGGTCATCAACACTCGCAGTTTTGGCCGATTCTAGCCCGTTTCATGGACTTTTACTCACCGTTTTGGGGTCCCAAAGCGATTTCCATGGTTGTTGAACCCCAATGTGTGCCTACGTGTTGGTCGCCGAAACTCGCGGTTTGGGTCGATTCAGGCCCGATTCTTGGACTATTACTCAATTTTGGGGTCCCGAAGTGATTTCGACGATTGACGAACCACGGGTTGCGTTTATGTGTCGCTCATAACCACTCACAATTTTGGCCAATTCTTGTCCGTTTTGTGGACTATTACTCACCGTTTTGGGGTCCCGGACCGATTTTCACAATTGACAATCCCAGGGTGCGTTTGCATGTCCGTCGTCAACACTCATAGTTTCGGCCAATCCTAACCCGTTTCGTGTACTATTACTAACTGTTTTGGGGTACCGAAGCGATTTGCATAGTTGTTGAACCCCAAGGTGCGCTTACGTGTCGGTTATCAACACTCGCGGTTTTTGTCGATTCTAACCTGTTTCGTGCTCTATTACTCACGGTTTTGGGGTTCCAAAGCGAATTCCATGGTTGTTGAACCCCAAGGTGCGCTTACATGTCGGTCATCAACAATCACAGTTTTTGTTGATTCTGGCCCGTTTCATGGACTATTGTTGAACCCCGGGGTGCATTTACGTGTCGGTCTTCAATACTCACGGTTTTTGTCGAGTCTGGCCCGTTTCGTGGACTATTACTCACCATTTTGGGGTCCCAAAGCGATTTCCATGGATGTCGAACCCCAAGGTGTGCTTATGTGTCGGTCATCAACGCTCGCAATTTTGGCTAATTCTTGTCCGTTTCATGGACTCACGATTCTGGCCCGTTTTGGGGTCCCGGAGCGATTTTCACGATTGACGATCCCCATGGTGTGTTTGCATGTCCGGCGTCAATACTCACAGTTTTGGTGAATTCTGACCGTTTCGTGGACTATTACTCACTGTTTTGGGGTCTCGGAGTGATTTCCACGATTTGTGAACTCCGTGGTGCGTTTACGTGTCGGTCATCAACACTCACAATTTTTGCCATTTCTGGTCCGTTTCGTGGACTATTACTCGCCGTTTTGGGGTCCTAGAGCGATTTCCATGATTGACAATCCCCGGGGTGCGTTTACGCGTGTGTCGTCAACACTCACAGTTTTGCCAATTCTGACACGTTTTGTGGACTATTACTTACCGTTTTGGGGGCCCAAAGCGATTTGCATAGTTGTTGAACC
>NW_025276270.1:0-1288 GCF_018294505.1 Triticum aestivum
GGTATTTGAAATTCATTCCCATTTCTTGCATGGGATCTAAGCATGCACCCAAGGACACATATTTGATATTTTAACCAGTTTATATGCACTGGAGCATGCGCATCTAGTTCAAATTTGAATTATGCACATAAATGCATTGAAAACTCAGTTAATGCATAAAAATGTCCAAACGAACCCCGAAAAATCACAAAAACTCACACAACACTCCTGTTGTTCTATGTTGACACGAGAAAAAACTTGAAAGCAATAAGAGGCAATGGATATAGTTTCGTCCCCAAAGGTGGGACGTTCCCTACCGAAAAGCATCATGCTTGTTGTGAGAAGCTCCGGTTTGTGAGAAGCATATACCCAAACCTGCCCCAAATGGGACAAAATTTGTACCACGGCATTTTGATGCCGCTCCATGATTGCATGCCAATTTTCATGAATTTCTGACGACTTTTGGATTTACTAGAATTTAAAAACCAGGATCTCAATGTTTTGCCGGCAATCAACGGTGCCCTGGTGTTTGAAATTCATTCCCATTTCTTGCATCGGACCTAAGCATGCACCCAAGGACACATATTTGATTTTTCAACCAATTTATATGCACTAAAGCATGCACATGTAGTTCAAATTTGAATTATGCAAATGCATCGAAAACTCAGTTAATGCATAAAAATGTCCAAACGAACCCCAAAAAATCAAAAAAATTCACACAACACTCGTGTTGTTCTATGTTGACATGAGAAAAAAACTTGAAAGCAATAAGTGCCAATGCGTATCATTTCGTCCCAAAAGGTGGGACGTTCCCTACCAAAAACCATCATGCTTGTTGTGAGAAGCTCTGGTTTGTGAGAAGCATATACCCAAACCTGCCCCATATGGGACAAAAATTGTACCACGGCATGTTGATGCCCCTCCATGATAGCATGCCAAGTTTCATGAATTTTAGACGAGTTTTGGATTTACTAGAATTTAAAAACCAGGCATCTCAATGTTTTGCCGGCAATCAACGGTGCCCTGGTGTTTGAAATTCATTCCCATTTCTTGCATGGGACCTAAGCATGCACCCAAGGACACGGATTTGATTTTTCAACCAATTTATATGCACTGGAGCATGCACATGTAGTTCAAATTTGAATTATGGAAATGCATTGAAAACTCAGTTAATGCATAAAAATGTCCAAACGAACCCCAAAAAATCACAAAAATTCACACAACACTCCTGTTGTTCTATGTTGACACGAGAAAAAAACTTGAAAGCAGTAAGAGGCAATGGATACAGTTTCGTCCCCAAAGGTGGGAC
>NW_025276271.1:0-1288 GCF_018294505.1 Triticum aestivum
CGCCCACGTACGGCGCCCGCCGCCCCCTCTCGCCCTCGTACGCCGCCCGCCGGCCTCCCTCGCCCACCGCGCCGCCTCTCGCCCCCGCCCTCAACGCCGCCGGCCGGCCTCGCTGCCCTCAACGCCGCCGGCCGGCCTCGCCGCCCTCAACGCCGCGCCGCCCCCCAATCCATCCTCGGGCCGCCGGCCTCGCCGCCCTCAACTGCTCAGAGAGCGATGATCGAGAGAGAGAGAGAGCAGAGAGAGAGAGAGAGAGAGAGAGAGAATTTTTTTGTTCTTTTTAATTTTAACTAGTTAATTAGTTTAACAAAAACGGTAAATAACTTAAAACTTGATAATTAACAAAAAAACCATAAAATTTGATAATTAACAAAAAAACCGTAAAACTTGATAATTAACAAAAAAAACCGTAAAATTTGATAATTAACAAAAAAACGTATATACGGAGAGGGGGCGGCGAGGGGGGCGGCGATGCGTGCGGTGTTTTTTTAGGGATCGAGAGGGGACGGCGAGGGTTATAAATGTGTTGTCCTCGCCTCCCTCTCCGTGACGCCGTCGTCTGCCGCCCCGTCTCGCGCTCTACCGCGACACCCTCTCCCACCCCTTCCTCGCCCCCTCCTTTTGCCACCGCCCTTTCGCCACCGCCACCGCCATCGCCCCCCTTCTTCACTTAATTAATTTGTTTTTACTACATGTTTTCAGGACTGACATAATGGCGGACGATAGAGCTGACCCGATTATGGACAACTATGATCCGGACGGTGAAGCACATATGTTCGGCATCATAAACGGCGATATTCTATATGTGTCGACCGGACAAGAAGAAGATGATATCTCTTCTTATCTGAACCTTGACGGTGAAGATGAAGGGCGCCGTCAGCAAGATGATGCCGAACAAACATCGATAAACGACGATCTTCAAATGGAAGTAGCAACCACCTCCGGCGCCGAGGTATATATATATACATTGAGCCTCTGGTGATACAAACTAACTGATTTGAATAAATATGTGTGGACTAACGCGCGCGACTCTCTTTCTTATTTTAGCCCTCGGCCGGATCGTCGAAACAATCGAGTACGTCGTCAAAGCGTGGCGCAACCAAGACGATGAAACAAGGAGAAACATGCACCATCGAGGTTGTCGACAGTGCAACCGGCAGGCCGCTGGAGCCCCGCAAGAACGCCACCAAGTTTGTCAACCAATGCGGAGCCATTGTTAGAGACAACGTCTCGATCACCGTCCAGGAGTGGAATAAGCCAAAGAAGGCACGAATTGCTGGTTTCACTT
>NW_025276272.1:0-1288 GCF_018294505.1 Triticum aestivum
GATTAACAACGAAGCAAAAGTTGAGCTCGATTGAGTCAACCTAGAGCACTCCACAAATGCCAACAAAGACATGGATGGATAGAGCATAACTTAAATATCAAAACTCCCTTACTGATCATCCTCAAAAGAGGCACGGATCACTAGGAAACAAGCTGGACATATAGCATCATGAACTAAAATATCCCAGACTTAGTGAAAATCACTAAGGCCCTGAAATCTGCAATCTCAGGTACCCTACTTCGCAAGCTTGCACAAGACAACACACACATCCTAAAAATGCATGGGTGGCACCTCTGGAAAGAAGACAAAATGCTTCACAAATCATCCCAAAGGGGCACAGGCATATCATGCACGAATTAATTATAGCAAAAATGACAAAAGTGCATGATGAACTAACGGATCTGCAGTTTAACTCACGAAGCCTCCTTCTACCAGCATTTTGGGTATCAAGATGACCTCAAATGCAAATGATGCAATGGAATGAAATGATGTACATGTCGAGGCGAAGATTTTGACGTATCATACGCCTAAAACGGATCTACGGTTGCGGAGATACGAGCAGTCAAAGAATGCATAAAAATTAACGGAGAGAGGCAAAAGTCAACCCTAGGGTTTCGGATCTGAGATCCAGATCGGGATCTCGCGGGCACGGACTTCGAGGTTGACCGCGGGGCACTGTTCACCGGAGTTGGAGCTCGCCGGAGGAGGACCGCAGGGGCGTGGGGAGGCTCGCCGGAGCCCGACCCGGCCGCCGGAGGAGACGGACGAGGGCGGCGGGGCCCGGTGGTGGCCACGGCGAGGTTCGGCGGCGGCGGGCGCGCCGGCGGATGGCGGGGCCGCGGCTCGAGGAGCGGGCCGGCGACGATGGCGAGCGGCGGCGCCGGTGCCCCGGGTGGCCGGCCGCGAGGAGGATGGCGGCGGCTGCGGGCGTGAGGCGGCGGGGCGATGACGCGGGCTGGGGAGGGCCCCGCGTGGGCCTGCGGGCCGGCGGGCGCGGCGATGTGGGCGCGCCCACGTGGCGGCACGGCGATGGCTGCGGCGGGCGGCGGGGTGGAGCGGACGCTGTCCGGCGCGGGCCGGACACGTCCGTCGGCGGCGGAGGAAGGAGATTCTCTTTTTTTTTAGGGTTTCGGGGAGAGGGAGAGATCCGAAAACGGAGGGGTGTATATATAGGCATAGAGGGAGCTAGGAGAGTCCAAATGAGGTGCGGTTTTCGCCCACACGATCGTGATCGAACGCTCTAGGACATGGAGCAGAGTTTGGTGGGTTTTGGGCCAAATTTGGGGGG
>NW_025276273.1:0-1288 GCF_018294505.1 Triticum aestivum
TTTGGGTTCAACAACCATGGAAATCGCTTTGGGACCCCAAAGCGGTGAGTAAAAGTCCACGAAACGGGCCAGAATCGGCCAAAACTGCGAGTGTTGATAACCGACACGTAAGCGCACCTTGGGGTTCAACAACTATGCAAATCGCTTCGGTACCCCAAAACGGTTAGTAATAGTACACGAAACGGGTTAGGATTGGCCGAAACTGTGAGTGTTGACAACGGACATGCAAACGCACCCTGGGATTGTCAATTGTGAAAATCGGTCCGGGACCCCAAAAAGGTGATTAATAGTCCACAAAACGGACAAGAATTGGCCAAAATTGTGGGTGGTTATGACCGACACATAAACGCAACCCGTGGTTTGTCAATCGTCGAAATCACTTCGGGACCCGAAAACTAAGTAATAGTCCAAGAAACAGGCCTGAATCGGCCCAAACCGCGAGTTTTGACAACCAACACGTAAGGACACATTGGGGTTCAACAACCATGGAAATCGCTTTGGGACCCCAAAACGGTGAGTAAAAGTCCCTGAAACGGGCTAGAATCGGCCAAAACTGCGAGTGTTGATGACCGACACGTAAGCGCACCTTGGGGTTCAACAACTATGCAAATCGCTTTGGGCCCCCAAAATGGTAAGTAATAGTCCACAAAACGTGTCAGAATTGGCAAAATTGTGAGTGTTGACGACAGACGCGTAAATGCACCCCGGGGATTCTCAATCATGGAAATCGCTCGGACCCCAAAACGGGGAGTAATAGTCCACGAAAGGGACCAGAATTGGCAAAAATTATGAGTGTTGATGGCTGACACGTAAACGCACCTCGGAGTTCACAAATCGTGGAAATCATTCCGAGACCCCAAAACAGTGAGTAATAGTCCACGAAACGGTCAGAATTCACCAAAACTGTGAGTATTAACGCCCCAGATGCAAACACACTATGGGGATCGTCAATCGTGAAAATCGCTCCGAGACCCCAAAACGGGCCAGAATCGTGAGTAATAGTCGACGAAACGGACCAGAATTAGCCAAAATTTTGAGTGTTGATGACCGACACATAAGCACACCTTGGGGTTCAACAACCATGAAAATCTCTTTGCGACCCCAAAATGGTGAGTAATAGTACACGAAAAGGGCCAGACTCGACAAAAACCATGAGTATTGATGACCGACACGTAAACGCACCCCGGGATTCAACAATAGTCCATGAAACGGGCCAGAATCGACAAAAGCTGTGATTGTTGATGACCGACATGTAAGCGCACCTTGGGGTTCAACAACCATGGAATTC
>NW_025276274.1:0-1288 GCF_018294505.1 Triticum aestivum
GTTATTGACCACGCCGGTGCACGATCAACCTGACCACGAAGGTCTATTCCTGCAAGCAATCGAAGAACGAGCAAGAATATGATAAAAGCAATCTGAATATTGCAAATATGTATGAAGTATTGATAAAGGTGGGGATCCGAAAGCGGTCTTGGTCTGGTCGTTGGACACAAACGAAGTACACGAAGTTGCGTTGGCTAACTTTTAACTAAACAAATCCCAAGGAAAAGCTACTAGATGGATCTACTTATATAGGAGCAAGGGGTGGCGGCCAAGGAGGTGGGAGGACGTCCCAAGGCAGCCTAAAACTAAATCTAGGTCGTACAAGGCCAATGGGCCCAAGTGGAGGTGATGTAACACCTTTGGACTTGTAGTTTGACTCGGATTCTGCTGCAGCATCAGATTGTTTCGTCCACAACTCAACGCTCCGGACGAATTTGAAGATGATTCCAATTGGGTTGGAAAGTGCACGAAATCTAGTTTCCAACAAAAAAAGAATCACCCAATTCGGAGTCTGTATGAAAAACTTGTGTGCGTTTTGAATCAGGTATGTCTGTGCAGTCCGAATCTGAATCCAGAACGTGAGAGACTTGGACTCTATCTTCTCTTGGGCCAAAAGTGACGTGAGAGAACTTTTTGGACAGCAAATAAACATCTCTTTCTTCCTTATCTTCATATGTGGATTGTACAAATGTCCCATACACCTGCAATTAGACAAAACACAAAAGTGTGTGAAGTATTTTTGTTCTGGATAACATAAATAGATTATTGAATAGTTTGCACTAGAAATCACCTGACAAATATGCACATATGCAATATTTTTGGTCATATCCAAGGTAGTCATGTCCTCATCATCCTCCCCTTCTTGAAAATAAAGCCGTCCTCGGCGTTGCTTAATCTGAAATGTGGCTAACAAAAGAGACAAGGTGTACATGTTGTATATGTATATGTCATCCATTTTTACTTCCCTTGATTTTTGCATATATGACACATGAATAGATGAGTAACTTGCATAGTTCATAAAATCTAAAGCCAAAAAATTAGCACAAGAAGTAGAAGGCATGAAAATATTGCAACTCAGTTTGCACATATAAGTGAAGCTTTTATTCATTTCAAAAGATTGACAATGTTCATCATTAAACCATCCCAACATTGGTGAATAAACCTTACTTGCATCAAATTTACATGCTACAACATGCTTAAATAAGCAAACATGCAATAAGTCATTCAACACAGAATCATCACCAAGATTAGAGGTCATATCAAAATGATTAAACATTGGTTCTTTTGC
>NW_025276275.1:0-1288 GCF_018294505.1 Triticum aestivum
GCAATGACAGGTCATCCGCAGCAGTAACCTCTTCTTGTTTCGGCTCTTCTTGTTCCTCCTCTGGGGTGATGTCGGATTCACTGTCGCTGTCTACTTCAATGTTTTGGGGTGAAGTATAGCGGTTCTTGAAACGCTTTTTGGAAAGACGTGTCTCTTGGAAGAATTCTCCTTCATATGTGTCTGGGTTAATGTGAGGTTCATAATCCTCTTCCTTTGGGGGAGATAGTCTAGCACGTGGCGGCACTTCATAAACGACATCCCAACCTTTCAGATTTGGATTAGTTTGGCAGGCCCACGGTAGATAGAATACTTGGGTCGCCTGTTGAGCCGTAATATAGACATCAGGAACATCTAAATGGGTGCTTTGGTTGATTTCAACTAGCCCTATATGTTCATGAGTCCTTCTAGTCTCCTTCGTCTGAAACCAATAACATTTGAAGACTACGACATTCGGTGGGTTTTCACCATAGAATAGAAGTTCATAAATTGCTTCAACTCTCCCATAATACTCGGTACCTCCTTCGCCGATAGCAGATACACAACAATTTGTAGACTTTCGGTCGGCCATAGATAGCTCTTTGCCATAGGTACGAAAGCGATACCCGTTGATGTCGTATTTGTCAAATGAACGGACCTTATAGTCAAAACCATTAGCGACTTGTCTCAATTCGGCGTCCATAGACTCTGAATTAGCCTACAAGTTTAATATGAAAGGATTGTTGCATTACGCACAAATTAGCGAATGAAACCGGGATAGCCGCCTACAAATTAGCCTACAAGTCTAATAGAAATTACCGTTTGTTTAAACCAAGAGATGAAACCGGGATAGCCGCCTCCTTGCTTTGCGAGAAGCTCATACTCTTCGACAGAATCCTTTTGGATCACCGCTCCATACGAGAATAAGGCGACGTATCGACTGTATGAAATATCCAGGAATAAGAGCAGTTCAAAGGAAATAGAAGTTGCGAAACTATGTACCGAGAACTTACTCGATGTACGGCCGCACTTCTATCAGGTTGTTGAAGATATACAACGAAATGGTCCGCCATTGTTCGTTATCCAAAGATACTGGATTTGAAACACTGGCTGGTGCGAGATTCCCTTTGAATAGGCTGAGGTTGGATCCACCCTTTTTAGGGTCGTCAGCATTGTACCGAGGCTTCGGATTATGCAAATGACGATTTTTGGCTTCGTAGTGTGCTGTCACGAAGTTTGCCGCCTCCTCAGTGATGAATGCCTCAGCCATCGATGCTTCAATTCTACGTTTATTTTTACATTTTTGTTGAAG
>NW_025276276.1:0-1288 GCF_018294505.1 Triticum aestivum
TATTACTCACCGTTTTGGGGCCCCAAAGCGATGTCCATGGTTCTTTAACCCCATGGTGCGCTTATGTGTCGATCATCAACAATCGCAGTTTGGGCCGATTTTGGCCCGTTTCTTGCACTATTAGTTAGTTTTGGGGGTCCCGTAGTGATTTCCACGATTGACGAACTCCGTGGTGCGTTTACATGTCGGTCATCAACACACAATTTTGGTCGACTCTGGTCCGCTTCGTGCACTATTACTCACCGTTTTGGCGTCCCAGAGCGATTTCCATGATTGACAATTCCCGGGGTGCGTTTGCATGTGTGTCCTCAATACTCACAGTTTTGGCCAATTCTGACGCGATTCGTGGACTATTACTCAACATTTAGGGGTCCCGAAGCGATTTCCATAGTTGTTGAACCCCAAAATGCGTTTAGGTGTCGGTCATGAACACTCACAGTTTTGGACAATTCTGGCCCGTTTCGTGGACTATTACTCACTGTTTTGGGGTCCCGGTGTGACTTGCACAATTAACAAACCCCGGGGTGCGTTTACGTGTCGATCATCAACACTCGCAGTTTCGGCCGATTCAGGCTCGTTTTGTGGCACTCGCAGTTTTGGCCGATTCTGGCCCGTTTCGTGGAGTATTACTCACTGTTCTGGGGTCCTGGAGTGATTTCCACGGTTGAAGAACCGCAGGGTGCATTTATGTGTCGGTCATCAACACTCGCATTTTGGGCCGATTGTGACCCGTTTCGTGGACTATTACTCACCGTTTTGGGGCGCCAAAGCGATTTCCATGGTTGTTGAACCCCAAGGTGCGCTTACATGTAGGTCATGAACAATCGCAGTTTGGGCCGATTTTGGCCCGTTTCTTGGACTATTACTTAGTTTCGGGGGTCCCGGAGTGATTTCCACGATTTACGAACCCCGTGGTGCGTTTACGTGCCGGTTATCGACACTCACAATTTTGGCCGATTCTGGTCCGTTTCGTGCACTATTACTCACCGCTTTGGGGTCCCAGAGCGATTTCCATGGTTGTTGAACTCCAAGGTGCAGTTACTGTCTGTCATCAACATTCATAGTTTTTGCCGATTCTGGCCTGTTTCTTCGACTATTACTCCGTTTTGGCGTCCCGGTGTGCTTTCCATGATTGACGAACACCGGGGTGCGTTTATGTGTCGGTTAGCAACACTCGCATTTTGGGCCGATTCTAGCCCGTTTCATGAACTATTACTCACCGTTTTGGGGCCCCAAAGCGATGTCCATGGTTCTTTAACCCCATGGTGCGCTTATGTGTCGATCATCA
>NW_025276277.1:0-1288 GCF_018294505.1 Triticum aestivum
TGTGACGCCCCCGATTCAATCGTACACTAATCATGCACGCAAACGTGTACGATCAAGATCAGGGACTCACGGGAAGATATCACAACACAACTCTAAAACATAAATAAGTCATACAAGCATCATAATACAAGCCAGGGGCCTCGAGGGCTCGAATACAAGTGCTCGATCATAGACGAGTCAGCGAAAGCGACAATATCTGAGTACAGACATAAGTTAAACAAGTTGCCATAAGATGGCTAGCACAAACTGGGATACAGATCGAAAGAGGCGCAGGCCTCCTGCCTGGGATCCTCCTAAACTACTCCTGGTCGTCGTCAGCGGGCTGCACGTAGTAGTAGGCACCTCCAGCGTAGTAGGAGTCGTCGTCGAAGGTGGCGTCTGGCTCCTGGACTCCAGCATCTGGTTGCGACAACCAGAAGGAAAGGAAAGGGGAAAAAAGGGGGGAGAAAGCAACCGTGAGTACTCATCCAAAGTACTCGCAAGCAAGGAGCTACACTACATATGCATGGGTATATGTGTAAAGGGCCATATCGGTGGACTGAACTGCAGAATGCCAGAATAAGAGGGGGATAGCTAATCCTGTCGAAGACTACGCTTCTGGCAGCCTCTGTCTTGCAGCATGTAGAAGAGAGTAGATTGAAGTCCTCCAAGTAGCATCTCTAAGTAGCATCTCCAAGTAGCATCTCCAGTAGCATCTCCAGTGGCATCGCATAGCATAATCCTACCCGGCGATCCTCCTCTCGTCGCCCTGTAGAAAAGCGATCACCGGGTTGTCTGTGGAACTTGGAAGGGTATGTTTTATTAAGTATCCGATTCTAGTTGTCATAAGGTCAAGGTACAACTCCAAGTCGTCCTGTTACCGAAGATCACGGCTATTCGAATAGATTAACTTCCCTGCAGGGGTGCACCACATAACCCAACACGCTCGATCCCATTTGGCCGGACACACTTTCCTGGGTCATGCCCGGCCTCGGAAGATCAACACGTCGCAGCCCCACCTAGGCAAAACAAAGAGGCCAGCACGCCGGTCTAAACCTAAGCGCACAGGGGTCTGGGCCCATCGCCCATAGCACACCTGCACGTTGCGTACGCGGCCGAAAGCAGAACTAGCCCCCTTAATACAAGAGCAGGCTTACGTTCCAATTCGGCGCGCGCCGCTCCGTCGCTGACGTCTGAAGTGCTTCGGCTGATACCACGACGTCGGGATACCCATAACTACTCCCACGTAGATGGTTAGTGCGTATAGGCTCGTAGCCGACTCAGATCAAATACCAAGATCTCGTTAAGC
>NW_025276278.1:0-1288 GCF_018294505.1 Triticum aestivum
CACGCGCGCTGAGCCGTTTCGATGAGATCGGCGCAGAGATCCGGCTCGGGGCCCGGCTCACCAACCTTGCCAATGAAGACATGAATTCCACCAAAGGGGACCCGGCACCCGTACTCAATTGAACCGGCGTCGGGGCCCCAGTCCTCGTCGTCGATGTAGAGCTTGCCGCGACGACTCTTGGTCATCCGGCCTACGGCGTATCCCTTGAGCCCTTCGAAGCTGCCCTTCAAGAACTCAAATCCACCGTGCGCGGGCCCCACGGTGGGCGCAAACTGTCGTGGAATTGTCACGGCAGATGTCCTTAAGCTAGGACTTAGTCGTGGAGCCATCGCAACTAGGAAGCTTGAAGGGGTTATGCGGGACAGGGAACACGAGGGTTTATACTGGTTCGGCCCCTTACGGTGAAGGTAAAAGCCTACGTCCAGTTCGAGGTGTTATTGATTAGGGTTACAATCGCCAGGGAGCTAAATAGCTATGCCCGGTTCTCGATGAGATTGTTGTCGCCCTTAAACCGCTGCCGGGTCCTCTCTTTATATAGGGAGGCTGACGCCCAGCAGCCCTTAGAGTCCCGGCCGGCTCATAAGAGCGTTAGTACCGCTCTAGAGCGGTAGTACCGCTGGTAGCCCCCAGCCATAGTACCGCTGCGGTCTCGTGCTAGTACCGCCTCGATTCGAGGGGTCTGTTTTCGTGTCGGGCTTTACGGTGCTAGCCGCGGCAGTGGGGGCTGTAGTACCACTCATTTGCGGTAGTACCGCCCTGCCACCGCGGTAGTACCGCTCTAGGCCCAGCGGCAGTACCGCGAGGGGGAGCGGTAGTACCGCTTATAGGGGCAAGCGGTAATACCGCTGGCCAAGCGGTAGTACCGCTCTCTGTGGGGCTGGAGTGAGGGTAACGGTTGGATTGTTCCCCCCACTATATAAGGAGGTCTTCTTCCCCAATGAACCTTATCCTTTGAGCTCGTGTTCTTCCCCCATTGTTGACCTTCTTCGAGCTTGCTAACTCTCAATCCCTCCATGGATTCTTGCTAGTTTTTGAGGGAAAAGAGAGAGGAGATCTAGATCCACATTTCCACCAATCACTTTCTCCTCTATGTGAGGGGAACCCATTGGATCTAGATCTTGGAGTTCTTGGTGTTCTCCTTCTTGTTCTTCCTCTCATTTTCCTCCCTAGCATTAGTTGCTTCGGTGGGATTTGAGAGAGAAGGACTTGGGCACTCTGTGTGCCCTTGCCATTGCATTTGGTGCATCGGTTTGAGTTCTCCACGGTGATACGTGGAAGTTACAAGTTG
>NW_025276279.1:0-1288 GCF_018294505.1 Triticum aestivum
TACTCCTCTCAATTGGTCAGAGACTGGTGAACGCCAACTTCTTGGCAATGACTTAATCACTGAAGCTGAAGAAATGTGTAAAGTCATCCGTGATAATCTCAAAGCCGCGCAATCGCGCCAGAAGAGCTACTATGATAGTAAGCATCGTGATTTGGCTTTCGAGATCGGAGACCATGTCTACCTCCGCGTCTCTCCAATGAAAGGCACTCGTCGCTTCGGTATCAAAGGGAAGCTTGCCCCTAGATACGTGGGTCCTTTCAAGATCATTGGCAAAAGAGGCGACCTCGCCTATCAACTTGAGCTTCCTTCCAACTTCGCAAACGTGCACGATGTGTTCCACGTGTCACAGCTCCGCAAGTGCTTCAAGACGCCTGAGCGCACTATCGACTTCGAAGAGATTGACCTTCAAGAAGATTTGTCTTATCATGAGCACCCAGTTGCTATTCTTGAAGAAACTGAGCGCAAGACTCGCAACAAGTCTATCAAATTCCTCAAAGTGAAGTGGTCGCACCATTCCGACCGGGAAGCCACCTGGGAACGCGAGGACCATCTCCGTTCCGAATATCCGGAGTTCTTTCAGTCCTAGATCTCGGGACGAGATCCTCTCGTAGTGGTGGAGTGTTGTAACACCCCGCATGTAACTTGCCATATTTGTAACTCCGACTCTTGCCATTTCCGGCTATGTGATATGTTTTTCCCTCCGTTGTCGGGTTTTGTTTTTCGTTTTGTATTTTGTCATGTCATGTATTTTCATATCATGTCATCATGTGCATTGCATTCGCATACGTGTTCGTCTCATGCATCCGAGCATTTTTCCCGTTGTCCGTTTTCCAATCCGGCGCTCCTATCTCCTCCGGTGCACCCCTCTAGTTTTCTTTCGTGTGCGTGTGTCAAACTTTCTCGGAATGGACCGCGGCTTGTCAAGTGGTCTTGTTATACCACCCGGAGACTACCGGTCAAGTTTCGTTCCATTCGGAGGTCGTTTGGTACTCCAACGGTTAACCGGGCCTCCGCTATGTCCATTTGAGTATCCAGCAAAACCCCCCTCCAAAACCAGTCCAAAACCCACCAAACTCTCTTCCATGCTCTAGGTCGTTCGATCACGATCGTGTGGGCGAAAACCGCACCTCATTTGGAGCCTCCTAGCTCCCTCTACCTATTTATATGTGAGCATCCCGAAAAACGAAATCTCAGTCGAAACCCTAGCCCTCGTCCCACTCCGCCGCCGAACACGTCCGGGCGGAGCCGCCGCCGGCCCGCGAAGCCCGCAGCGGGCCCGCCCGAGCCC
>NW_025276280.1:0-1288 GCF_018294505.1 Triticum aestivum
GGGGGGGGGGATTTCGTGGCCCTTGGTGGAGGGGTCCGAAATCAACCCTATCTCTTGTTTCCCCACACATACGGACTCTAAAAATAGCCTATACTTATGTATTTCGAAATTACATGGGCCTGGCCCAATAATAAGGTGACGCAGCACCTAAAATAGCCTCGGGACGAAATTTATGAAGTGGCGTCTTGTATATTTCGTCCAAGGCTTCATGCACCCATTATGGTGGCTTCAAAGTCCTGAAATCATCACTTGTAACTCCGTTCTTGTTTCCCTTGCGCATGCCATCATCTCCATGCTTGTTCTTGCTCCAATGTTCATCCTTCTCCAAGCTAGGCCCTTCATTTGTAAGCAAAACAAATGTATCCAATTTAGGCAGCATCATATTCTCATGAACATTAGAATCATTACCAAGAAACGAAAGTACCTGGTAATTTAGTTGGCGTGCCCGAGCTCTAGTAATTGGTCCAGTATGTATAGCAGCAGGGGCTGTGGGTGTAACAATTGTATTGATGTCCTCATCATCCTCCCCTTCTTGAAATGAAGTCGTCCTCGACGGAAGTTCATCTTCCTCACCCAAATAAGGCTTCAAATCTGCAATGTTAAAAGTGGGACTAACCCCAAAATCTGCAGGCAGCTCAAGTTTATATGCATTATCATTTATTTTCTCTAACACCTTAAAGGGACCATCAGCACGTGGCATTAACTTTGATTTGCGCAAATCAGGAAATCTATCCTTACGCAAATGTAACCAAACAAGATCTCCAGGTGCAAACACAACATGTTTTCTACCCTTATCTCCAGCAAATTTATATTTAGCATTCATGCGCTCAATGTTTTCCTTAGTTAACTCATGTATTTTTAAAATCAATTCAGTACGTTGTTTAGCATCAAAATTAACCTTCTCCGAAGATGGAAGAGGCAACAAATCAATAGGTGCACGAGGTAGGAAACCATACACAACTTCAAAAGGGCACATCTTAGTAGTAGAATGCAATGAACGATTATAAGCAAATTCAATATGAGGCAAGCATTCCTCCCACATTTTCTTATTATTCTTCAAAACAGCCCTAAGCATAGTAGACAACGTTCTATTGACTACTTCAGTTTGTCCATCAGTTTGGGGGTGACAAGTAGTACTAAAAAGCAGTTTAGTCCCCAACTTAGCCCATAAACATCTCCAAAAGTGGCTAAGAAATTTAGTATCACGATCTGAAACAATAGTATTTGGCACACCATGCAAGCGAATAATTTCACGAAAGAACAAATCAGCAACATTAACAGCATCATC
>NW_025276281.1:0-1288 GCF_018294505.1 Triticum aestivum
AGACAACTATAAATGAAAAGGCTGAGAAGCCTGACTATCTACCAGATCCTGCCGAGGGCACAAGATCGTAGCTGAGGTATCAAGCTAAACGTCGAAGTCCACGTGAAACTACTAGCGAGACCGAAGTCTCTCTGCAAAAACATAAAATAGGCAAACGTGAGTACAAATGTACCCAGCAAGACTTACATCAGAACTATCTACATATGCATCATTATCAACAAAGGGGATGGTAGGGTTTGACTGCAGCAAGCCAGCTTTGACTCGGTGGCTATCCTAAACTACGACTGCAAGCGACTCTTTTGAGGTGGCGCACACGAGTCCACATATTCACCATATCAATACACCACTATGGATCCGCTCCCGTCTCCCTACGAGAACGCCATCCATAGCACTCACGCTTATCTTGCGCATTTTAAAGTATCCACTTTCACTTGTCTATGAACTGATATAAGTAATCCAGAAGTCCTTTTCCGCGGACACGGCTATTCGAATAGATGATGTTCACCCTGCAGGGGTGTACTTCTTCATACATGTTTCCACCACTTAGCGTCTGCACACGACATGTGCTCGGCAGACTTCAAGCGAAAGCCGACGTGGGTGTAGACCACGACCTACCTAAACACTCAAGTCTCTAGTCCAGGTTTATCGCCTATTCGGGTTCCATCCATGAGGAGATCCGGCCGGAGTTTCGCTCACAGCCCCAAACGATGTGAACAGGGTTCCGTGACACCAAACGGGCGCCCGGTTTACCCGGCCACGTGCCTACCGCATCACAGCCCACCCCTACGGTCAGCGCTGTCCACGGCCTCCAGCATACTACAAACACCAGAAACTACTTGCAACTCCTGGACAAAGGACGAGGGTGAATGAGAAGTCGAGCGGGGTCATATTTCAGGGCCCAATGTATGGTAGTAACTGAATCATGGATCACAAACACAGAACTCAGTTCCTGAGGACGGCTACAATGAGACAACCCACCATGTACTCCTACATGGCCTCTCACCGCTACCTTTACCAAATCGTGTTCACACACTTAGCTCACACACAGTAGGACATGTTCACACGCCTCTGATTCATCCCCGATGAATCAGACCTGACTCAACTCTAAGCAGTAGCAGGCATGACAAACAAGCATGAATGAGTAGGCACAACAGGGCTCAAACAACTCCTACTCATGCTAGTGGGTTTCATCTATTTACTGTGGCAATGACAGGTCATGCAAAGGATAAAGGGGTTCAGCTACCGCAGCAAGTAACAGATAAATCGGTGTTGTCCTAATGCATTAAAA
>NW_025276282.1:0-1288 GCF_018294505.1 Triticum aestivum
TGTAGGTAGTGCTATTTTTCTACCAAGTGGCACCCGGCAGGGTGGGCTTGGGACAGACTAGGCACACGTGGCACGGTGTACCAAGTGGCACCCGGATGGTGGGCTTGGGAACCCTGCTCACATCGTTTGGGGCCGTGAGCGACACCCCGGCCGGATCTCCTTGCGGATGGAACCCGAATAGGCGATAAACCTGGGCTAGAGTCTTGTGTGGTTAGTCAGGTCGTGGCCGACACCCTCGCCAGGCTTCCGCTTGAAGGTTGCCGAGATACATGATGTGTACATGGCGGTAAGTGGCGAGAGCGTGTGTGAAGAAGTACACCCCTGCAGGGTTAACATGATCTATTCGAATAGCCGGGTCCGCGGTTATGGACTTCTTGGATGCTTACATGGTACATAGACAACTTGAAGTGGATACTCTAAAATGCTCAAGACAAGTGTGAATGCTATGGATGGCCTTCTCGTAGGGAGACGGGGATGAATCCATAGTAGTGTATTGTGTGGTGATTAGTGGACTCGTATGCGCCATATCACCTCAAGAGTTTCTGGTAGTCGTAGAACAGGATAGCCACAGAGTCAAAGCTGGCTTGCTGCAACTAAACTCCACATTACCCCCTTGACACAAATGCATGTATGGTAGGATCTGATGTCAGTCTTGCTGAGTACCTTTGTACTCATGTTGCTCTATTTATGTTTTGCAGCGGAGACTTCGGTCTTACTAGTGTTCTCTTGGACTTCGACAAGTAGCTTGTACCTCAGCTACGATCTTGATCGGATGTTGTAGATAGTCAGGCTCTTCAGCCTTTTTCATTTGTAGATGTCTGTACCCAGACATGTAATGCTTCCGCTTGTTGCTTGTATGCTCTGTATGATGGGTTTTGTGACCCCTGTTTGCAATAAATGCTATGATGGCTCTTCTGAGCCTTTATCTATATGATTGTTGAGTTATGCTGTGATGCCATGTTGTACAGCACATACTTGCATGTTATGCGTACGTGTAATGTGTATTGCTATGTGTGGGATCTGACTATCTAGTTGTTTATTCTTAGTAGCCTCTCTTACCGGGAAATGTCTCCTAGTGCTTCCACTGAGCCCTGGTAGCTTGCTACTGCTCCGGAACACTTAGGCAGGCCGGCATGTGTCCTTCTTCGATCCTGTGTCTGTCCCTTCGGGGAAATGCCACGCGATGAATACCGGAGTCCTGCTAGCCCGCTACAGCCCGGTTCACCGGAGTCCTGTTAGCCCAGTGCTACAGCCTGGATTCACTCGTTGATGACCGACACGTTCGATG
>NW_025276283.1:0-1288 GCF_018294505.1 Triticum aestivum
GTTTTTGCATCTTATTTGCTTAGAACGACGGTAGCAAGTAGGATGATCCCTTATAATAATTTCAAGAAAGTGTTCACCCTAACTGTGCACCGTTGCAAAGGTTCGTCGTTTCGAAGCACCACGTGATGATCGGGTGTGATAGATTCTTACGTTCGAATACAACGGGTGTTGACGAGCCTAGCATGTACAGACATGGCCTCGGAACACACGCAATACACTTAGGTTGACTTGACGAGCCTAGCATGTACAGACATGGCCTCGGAACACGGAGGACCGAAAGGTCGAGCATGAGTCATATAGAAGATACGATCAACATGGAGATGTTCACCGATCTTGACTAGTCCGTCTCACGTGATGATCGGACACGGCCTAGTTGAGCTCGGATCATGTTTCACTTAGATGACTAGAGGGATGTCTGTCTGAGTGGGAGTTCATAAATAATTTGATTAAATGAACTCAATTATCATGAACTTAGTCTAAAATCTTTACACTATGTCTTGTAGATCAAATGGCCAACGTTGTCCTCAATTTCAACGCGTTCCTAGAGAAAACCAAGCTGAAAGATGATGGCAGCAATTATACGGACTGGGTCCGGAACCTGAGGCTCATCCTCATAGTTGCCAAGAAAGATTATGTCTTAGAAGCACTGCTAGGTGAAGCACCAATCCCTGAGAACCAAGACGTTATGAACGCTTGGCAGCAGCGTGCTGATGATTACTCCCTCGTTCAGTGCGGCATGCTTTACAGCTTAGAACCGGGTCTCCAAAAGCGTTTTGAGAAACATGGAGCATATGAGATGTTCGAGGAGCTGAAACTAGTTTTTCAAGCTCATGCCGGGGTCGAGAGATATGAAGTCTCCGACAAGTTCTTCAGCTGTAAAATGGAGGAGAACAGTTCTGTTAGTGAGCACATACTCAGAATGTCTGGGTTGCACAACCGCTTGTCTCAGCTGGGAGTTAATCTCCCGGATGACGCGGTCATTGACAGAATCCTCCAGTCGCTTCCACCAAGCTACAAGAGCTTTGTGATGAACTACAATATGCAGGGGATGGAAAAGACCATTCCCGAGGTATATTCAATGCTGAAATCAGCTGAGGTAGAGATCAGAAAAGAACATCAAGTGTTGATGGTGAATAAAACCACTAAGTTCAAGAAGGGCAAGGGTAAGAAGAACTTCAAGAAGGACGGCAAGGGAGTTGCCGCGCCCGGTAAGCCAGTTACCGGGAAGAAGTCAAAGAATGGACCCAAGCCCGAGACTGAGTGCTTTTATTGCAAGGGAAGTGGTCAC
>NW_025276284.1:0-1288 GCF_018294505.1 Triticum aestivum
ACCTCGAACAAAGAAGGGGAGGGATAGCATATTTGTTGTCGTGGATAGATTCTCGAAAATGGCACACTTTATACCATGTCATAAAAGCGATGATGCTGTTAATGTTGCTGATTTGTTCTTTCGTGAAATTATTCGCTTGCATGGTTATGTTTATGGGCTACTAAATTTCTTAGCCACTTTTGGAGATGTTTATGGGCTAAGTTGGGGACTAAACTGCTTTTTAGTACTACTTGTCACCCCCAAACTGATGGACAAACTGAAGTAGTCAATAGAACGTTGTCTACTATGCTTAGGGCTGTTTTGAAGAATTATAAGAAAATGTGGGAGGAATGCTTGCCTCATATTGAATTTGCTTATAATCGTTCATTGCATTCTACTACTAAGATGTGCCCTTTTGAAGTTGTGTATGGTTTCCTACCTCGTGCACCTATTGATTTGTTGCCTCTTCCATCTTCGGAGAACGTTAATTTTGATGCTAAACAACGTGCTGAATTGATTTTAAAAATGCATGAGTTAACTAAGGAAAACATTGAGCGTATGAATGCTAAATGTAAACTTGCTGGAGATAAGGGTAGAAAACATGTTGTGTTTGCACCTGGAGATCTTGTTTGGTTACATTTGCGTAAGGATAGATTTCCTGATTTGCGCAAATCAAAGCTAATGCCACGTGCTGATGGTCCCTTTAAGGTGTTAGAGAAAATAAATGATAATGCATATAAACTTGAGCTGCCTGCAGATTTTGGGGTTAGTCCCACTTTTAACATTGCAGATTTGAAGCCTTATTAGGGTGAGGAAGATGAGTTTCCGTCGAGGACGACTTCATTTCAAGAAGGGGAGGATGATGAGGACATCAATACCATTGTTACACCCACAGCCCCTACTGCTACATATACGGGACCAATTACTAGAGCTCGTGCACGCCAATTAAATTATCAGGTACTTTCGTTTCTTGGTAATGATTCTAATGTTCATGAGAATATGATGCTGCCTAAATTGGATACATTTGTTTTGCTTACAAATGAAGGGCCTAGCTTGGAGAAGGATGAACATTGGAGCAAGAACAAGCATGGAGATGATGCCATGCGCAAGGGGAACAAGAACGGAGTTACAAGTGATGATTTCAGGACTTTGAAGCCACCATAATGGGTGCATGAAGCCATGGACGAAATATACAAGATGCCACTTCATAAATTTCGTCCCGAGGCTATTATAGGTGCTGCGTCACCTTTTTATTGGGCCAGGCCCATGTAATTTCGAAATACATAAGTATAGGCTATTTTTAGAGTCC
>NW_025276285.1:0-1288 GCF_018294505.1 Triticum aestivum
ACATAGTAATGTTTGAAGTGATGCTCATGTCTAACTTCCGCATAAATATATTCTTTGGCATTTTTATTTTTTATGTAACCCTTGTACCATTTCAGCAGACCTTTCATTTGTGGAGGTAGATCCTTTTCCTGCGCAGGCTCGACGAGAGGCCCATTCTTGACATATGTAATTACTACCTCCTTCACTGGCGCCTCATCAAGGCCTAACAGTTCACGAAGAGTAATACCTAAGTTGGCCGCTTGTTCTCTGGCACTCGTTACAGTCAATCCCTGTGCTGCCGCAGCTTGTATGATCTCGGGGGCATCCGGACAGAAGGCTTCCACTATAAGCAGGGCAATCGATTGTTTACTTTGTTCCCCGAGCTGGGCAACTTGTTTCCCGCTTTTTTTACTTTCGGCCTTCTCCCGCTCTTTGTTCTCCTTGAACATGAGTGCCTGCCTGCGAAGTTCACATGCATAGTCATTAGGCAGATTCTTCGCGGCATGGGACGGTGTGCTCAAAAATGACTTAGCCCACTTCTTTTGCTCATCAGAAAATACTGGCTTGGGCTCGGGCTCTCTTTTCTTCTTGCAGTCCGACTTCCATTTCTCCAAATCAGCAGCCGCGGCCGCGTCGACTTCCTCGGCACTACGTTCCCAAGGCCTTGTGGGGAGAGGCTTCAGTGATGGCTCCGGTACCTTTGTGGTCTTAGGTACATAAGGGTCCGGGTTAATAATCCAGGACTGCTTCTGCTTCTTTGCCGGAGGTGGATTGGGGGGCGTCGTCTGATCACCCGCCGGACGAGGACTGGGGGGCGGCGGCTGATCACCCGCCGGACGTTGTGGACTGGGGGGCGGCGTCGGCTGACGTGACGGAGGTGTAGGTGAACCGCCACCACCACCACCACCACCACCACCGCCACCACCACCACCACCACCGTAGGGGGGTGGACTTGTTGTCCTTGGCGCCTCGCCTGGAAACTTGATAAACTTCTTTTGCCATAGAATGAAATGGCGCTTGACATCTCCAAGTCTTTTCTCCCCTTCAGGTGTAGCAATGTCAATCTCCAGGTCCTCAAACCCTTGGACTATGTCCTCCACCGTGACACGAGCATAGCCATCTTGAATGGGGTTGTTGTGGTGGAGTGCTCCAGGTAAACATGGTAAAGCACTGCCGATGGCTACCTTCATGGACATGTTCCCGATAGGATAATACAGATGACATTCTTTCATCTCCTTTATATCGTCCACGGGGTAGCGAGGAGGCTCCGGTGCAGTAATTTCGACCACCAGAGGCTCCGGTGCAGTAA
>NW_025276286.1:0-1288 GCF_018294505.1 Triticum aestivum
GTCAGGAGTTCAAATATGTTTAAAAAAATGAAATCCCTTTGTAACAGACGAGTTTCCGTACGTAACCCTGATACTTCGAAAGAGATTGTCCATTTTGTACACGAAGTGCATCCAATTATTGCCGTAACCCTCTCAACTTTCTTGCATATGCTATGTGGATGAAATGATGATACCATGCCAACTTTCAACCTTTTCAGAGTTCATTTGAAATGCTTTTCAATTTTAGGGTCTTATTGCTCAAAATAATAAGTAAATGCATGAAAAATAACAAATGAAGTCAGAAAGGGTTGAAAATTGATGAGGTGGCTTTGAATAGTGCATTTTGAACACACAAAAAGTCTGGAGTTCAAATAAGTTCAAAAATTGAAATTCCTTTGTAACAGATGAGTTTCCGTATGAAACCCTGATACTTCGAAAGAGATTGTCCATTTTGTACACGAAGTGCATCTAATTTTTGTCGTAACCCTCCCTACTTTCTTTCAGATGCTTTGTGGATGAAATGATGATACCATGCCAACTTTCAACCTTTTCAGAGTTCATTTGAAATGCTTTTCAATTTCAGGGTCTTATAGCTCAAAATAAGCAGTAAATGCATGAAAAATAACAAATGAAGTCAGAAAGGGTTAAAAATTGATGATGTGGCTTTGAATGGTGCATTTTGAACACACAAAAAGTCAGGAGTTCAAATATGTTTAAAAAAATGAAATCCCTTTGTAACAGACGAGTTTCCGTACGTAACCCTGATACTTCGAAAGAGATTGTCCATTTTGTACACGAAGTGCATCCAATTATTGCCGTAACCCTCTCAACTTTCTTGCATATCCTATGTGGATGAAATGATGATACCATGCCAACTTTGAACCTTTCAGAGTTCATTTGAAATGCTTTTCAATTTTAGGGTCTTATAGCTCAAAATAATAAGTAAATGCATGAAAAATAACAAATGAAGTCAGAAAGGGTTGAAAATTGATGATGTGGCTTTGAATAGTGCATTTTGAACACACAAAAAGTCTGGAGTTCAAATAAGTTCAAAAATTGAAATCCCTTTGTAACAGATGAGTTTCCGTATGAAACCCTGATACTTCGAAAGAGATTGTCCATTTTGTACACGAAGTGCATCTAATTTTTGTCGTAACCCTCCCTACTTTCTTTCACATGCTATGTGGATGAAATGATGATACCATGCGAACTTTCAACCTTTTCAGAGTTCATTTGAAATGCTTTTCAATTTCAGGGTCTTATAGCTCAAAATAAGCAGTAAATGCATGAAAAATAACAAATGAAGTCA
>NW_025276287.1:0-1288 GCF_018294505.1 Triticum aestivum
CCACCGTCGACACGAGCCGATTGTATTTCATCATCTACCGCGTTAGAGATGGGCATAGGTTCCAGTGGCGCAACGTGCTGTGATAGTTCACGAGCCAACACATGCACGGGCCTATCATTGGGTTTGAAAGGGAATGTTATCATGCAGGGATGTATCAGCTTAGGCCAGTCGGGTGATCCTGCCGGGACACATGTTCTTCACTGTCCGCGGTCCAAACCAGATACCCACAACAAGGTGCATATGCAAAATAGAGGCCCTGCCTCGTGCCGGGTTGGTCCGGTGGCGCCAGCCTAAGGATGTCGCGCCTGCATGTCCTGGCTTGTGCACAAGTCCGACCCGTTAGAGGGCCCTCCATGCCTTCCTAGCTTATGCCCTGGGCCCATACGTCGATTGAGTTTGGCCTTAGGAGCATACACACGCGGTTCGGGCTGTCTACCCGTGAAAGAGATAAGTAGCTCGTAGATGTCCATCGCATGGAGGGAGTGCGTTTAATGTAGGCGAACAAGATGTATGAATCTGCGCTAATTGGCACAGAGACCAACTGCATCCTAGAAGTTGAGAACTATTTGAGAACTAAAACACGATTGAGTGTGAGGATTTGATACTTACAACCATATATTTGCGCTAGGGATCATCATGATATTAACACACATTAAGATGTTCTTGTGACGCGATGAAGTAGGGGATGTGTACAACTTACGTCTTGAGGCCCTTACTATCTCGCGGGGTCACCTCCCATTGTGCAATGACCATTGCCCATGAATTTTTTCCAATTGTCTACAACTGTGCAAACACCAACTACAACCAAAAGTTAAGCAAGTCATGGGCGACACGTATAACACATGCTCATGATGTATGCCCGGGCAGGTCAGCATGCTGCATGCCCCGAAAGGTCGGTTTGATGCATGCCCCGACGCTAAGTGACACTTTTACCCATGATTTACCTGCCCAGACCCTTGCAGTCGCATGCCTTGTTCGGCTGGCGCCTATGGGACACTTTGCCGGGTTGTACATAGGAGTAAACAACAACATATGTCAATAGGGAAACAACACACAATGGACTCGAAAAGTGATCGTCGTCGCCTGACCCCATCAGCTCATGGAGCCAAGAGGGGAATTGCCCGTCTTAGGGCTCAACTTGGTCGGGGTTGACCAGGCGACTCTCACATTAAGTCCTCTAATAAGCCCTTTCCTTTCATGCATATTGTAGCCACTTCTCTCGGCTATGACATGTGTGTGTATCTTTTACATACTTCCCTTTCATGCATACCATAGCCGACTAGGAATA
>NW_025276288.1:0-1288 GCF_018294505.1 Triticum aestivum
GTTGTCATGCTGGAGCTCGTAGTAGATGTCGTTCGTCATCGTCGTGCACATGTTGCTTGGAGGTGACTTGCCCTTCATGACGATGTTGATCACGATTGTGACGGTGGTCCTCATGAAGATGTGGACGTGGACAAATTGTGCTTGCATCATGTTCGCGCTCCGAAGACTTGTGGCTTGAACGTCGCCGCCTTGAAGATGACGAAGGGGAAGAAGACTTGATCAAGGCCCTAATCTCCTCCATCCTTGCATCTTGCTCCTCTTTATGTGCGGAAAGCTTCTTGTCGATGTAGTCCCTTTTCCTTGCTTCGGAGTGACGAATGTCGATGGAGATGTTCTCGATGCGCTCTCGCAATCTTGATTGTGAACCTTGCATTTGTCGTTGTAGATCAAAGATGGACGCTTTGGAGATGTAGTTGTTCACGTCGTCGTTGTTGTCGTAGACCGGAGAGGAAATGCCTTGCCTATCCATCACAAGACTCGAACAAGTATGAGTGGGAGAAAGAGAAGAACTATACCAAATGTACCTTGACTAATGTTGAAGATGGATCAATGATCACTCAAATGTGTAACAAGGAAATAGCACAATTGGTACCAATTCTTGCCGGTTCTCACACCTACACAAGTAAAGCTTATGGTGGAGCTCGGTGAGGATAGTGGCACAAACAATTTGATGCAAAATGTTAGAAAGAGTCAATAATGTTCAAATAGATTCACAAATTCACAAGTGAAACAAATGGACCAATAGCAATATGGATGGCACACGGAAACACACACACGGATAGATAAATGGGGTCGTGCAACCAATGAATGAGCACAAAATGTGGAATCCACGGAAAACGCTCGTGTTGCACAACTCAAGAGAGACGCTAGCACGATTGCTCTATTGGCGGATACGACACTTGTGCACAACCTATACGATGCAAAATGGATAAACTTCAATCCCAAGTATGCTATGTATGTATGGTTCCCGGTGTTTCTCTCAAGATGATCCAAGATGATCGGATATGACAATCTTATATGCAATGTGGTATGATGCTATGGAACTTGCTTACAAGCTTCTTTGCTCTTTCTCTTTTGCTTAAAAGCTTTATTTCTTTTTTTTGTATGGCCAATTTTGCACGATGCACAAACCAAGATAGCAATTGTGTATATGCGGGAACAAACTTGTGACACAAGATATGATAGCAATATATGCACCATGATGATATGGTATGTATGCTATGGGAAGTACGATCACTAATGTGCACAAGTAACATTGCCGGCAATACTCAAATGGCTAGTCTCGATA
>NW_025276289.1:0-1288 GCF_018294505.1 Triticum aestivum
CGTGGTTTGGGCAACCCCGCGACAGTTCGGGAAGTCCGTGATCTCACGGCAGAATTTGCGTCGGCCGTGCTGTGCTTAGTAGAAACTCAATTGTCGAGTGCACGTGTCGAGAATTTAGCACAATCCTTTGGATATGATAGATCCTTTGCTGTTAGTAGTTCGGGGCGGAGTGGAGGTCTTATAATCTTCTGGAATGAATCAATAAAGTTAGAAGTTACTGGCTACTTGAAATACCATATAGATACTAATATATCAGATCTTGGACCTTCGCCTTGGAGGTTAACTTGTGTGTATGGAGAAGCACAGGTGGCGGAACGATACAAAACATGGGACACGCTGTGTTCTATTTTGGCATCTTCAACGCTGCCTTGGACAGTGTTGGGAGATTTTAATGAAGTTCTAATTCAGACAGAACACGAAGGAGTTAACTTGAGAGGCCAAGGTCAGATGGAGGGATTCAGGGATGCCCTGTATGTTTGTGGCTTGATGGATTTAGGCCACAAAGGAAGATGGTGGACTTTTGAGAAGAGGGTTGCGGGTGGGACATATACAAGAGTCCGCCTCGACCGAGCAGTCGCAGATGCAGCGTGGAGTTCTGTTTTTCCGTTCGCGGAAGTGAGCAACAAGACTGCAACTTGTTCTGATCATGGGCCTATAGTGCTGAAGCTAACAGATGATGAGGATGCGAGGAGGAAGCCGAAGAGCTTCAAGTACGAAGTAATGTGGGAGAGACACCCAGAGTTACATCCCTTCATAGAAACGAACTGGAATGGTAAACCGAAGGGTTTTTCAGCAATTGAGGTCAGGGATAAACTCAAAGATCTCAGTGAAAACTTGTACAGCTAGGATAGGCACACTTTTGGCAATGTAAAGAAGGAGATCAAGCAACTCTCGAAACAACTTGAGGTTTTAAAGAATGTTTCAGGACGAACAGAACCGAGCCACCTTGAAATCACAGTGGTTGACAGATAGGTCGAGCTATACCACAGGGAAGGGATCCTGAGCAGGCAACAGTCGCAAGTAGATTGGCTTACTTATGGTGACAGCAATACAAAATATTTCCAGCAAAGAGCATCAATGCGGAGGAGGAAAAACAGGATCACCGCCCTGGCTAAGCCGGATGGGCAATTAACGGAGGATGTAGAAGAGCTAGAGGGTATGACAAATGAGTTTTATAAAGGCCTCTACACCTCAGAAGGCTGAAACAACATGCAAGAGGTTTTGGACTCGGTTCCGGTAAAGGTGACAAATGATATGCGAGCACAACTGGATGCGGTGTATACGGAAC
>NW_025276290.1:0-1288 GCF_018294505.1 Triticum aestivum
CTTCGAACGTGTCGGTCATCAGCAAGTGGGTCCGGGCTGTAGCACTGGGCTAGCAGGACTCCGGTAAACCGGGCTGTAGCGGGCTAACAGGACTCCGGTACTCAAAGCGTGACATTTCCCCAAAGGGACAGACACAGGAACGAAGAAGGACACATGCCGGCCAGCCTAAGTGTTCCAGAGCAGTAGCAAGCTACCATGGCTCAGCGGTAACACTAGGAGACATTTCCCGGTAAGAGAGGCTACTAAAGATAAACAACTAGATAGTCAGATCCCACACATACCAAGCATTTCAATCATACACACAATATGCTCGATATGTGCAAATACAACGAAGCATCACAACATGACTCTACAACACAAGTACTTTATTTAAGGCTCAGGGAGCCATACATAACATACACAAAGGTACGGGTCTCACGACCCAACATACAAGTCATACAGTCATACAAACCAGCAGCGGAAGTAACTTGTCTGAGTACAGACAACTAGTAAAATAAAGGAGGCTTGGAAAGCCTAGCTATACTACGTGGTCCTTCACAAGCTCAGGGTCACCACCTGGGTCTTTAGCCTACTCGTTGATGTCAACGTCTACATTGAACCCATCAGAAGGGGTTGCAGTGTCTTCTGTAAAAATGTAGATTATAGCAACATGAGTACAAGGGTACTCAGCAAGTCTTACATCAGATCCTACATACATGCATGTTATCAAGAAGGGTTGGTGGAGTTATTGCAGCAAGCCAGCTTTGACTCTTGGCTAGGCTATCCTACGATACTCCAACTTGAAATGGTTTTGCGCACACGAGTCCACTACTCACCACTTCAATACACCACCGAGGATCCACCTCCGTCTTCCTACGGAAGAGCCATCCTCGGCACTCACTCTTATCTTGAGGCTTTTAGTAGTTTCCATTTACTTGTCTATGAACTATATAGGCAACCAAGTAGTCCTTTACCGCGGACGCGGCTATTCGAATAGATCATGTTAACCCTGCAGGGGTGTACTTCTTCATACACGCTCTCACCACTTATCGTCGTTTACACGACATGTACTCGGCAACCTTCAAGCGGAAGCCCAACGTGGGTGTCGGCCACGACCTACCTAATCACCTAAGCCTCCAGTCCAGGTTTATCGCCTATTCAGGTTCCATCCGCAGGGAGTCCGGCCGAGGTTTCCCATACGGCCCCGAACGATGTGAACAGGGTTCCCGAGATACCTAACGGGTATTCGGTACACCCGGCCACGTACCTACCGCATCACAGCCCACCCCTACGGTCAGCGCTGTCCACG
>NW_025276291.1:0-1288 GCF_018294505.1 Triticum aestivum
AAAAGCTTTAGCATACGAACTACATGATCTTGTGCTAGGCTTAGGATTGGGTCTTGTCCATCACATCATTCTCCTAATGATGTGATCCCGCTATCAACGACATCCAATGTCCATGGTCAGGAAACCGTAACCATCTATTGATTAACGAGCTAGTCAACTAGAGGCTTACTAGGGACATGGTGTTGTTTATGTATCCACACATGTATCTGAGTTTCCTATCAATACAATTCTAGCATGGATAATAAACGGTTATCATGAACAAGGATATATAATAATAACTAATTTATTATTGCCTCTAGGGCATATTTGCAACAGTCTCCCACTTGCACTAGAGTCAATAATCTAGTTCACATCGTCATGTGATTAACACTCACAGGTCACACCGCCATGTGACCAACATCCAAAGAGTTCACTAGTGTCACTAAACTAGTTCACATCATCATGTGATTAAGACTCAATGAGTTCTGGGTTTTGATCATGTTTTGCTTGTGAGAGAGGTTTTAGTCAACGGATCTGCAACATTCAGATCCGTATGTACTTCGCAAATTTCTATGTCATCTTGTAGATGCAACTACTAGGCTACATTTGGAGCTATTCCAAACAAATGTTCTACTATACGAATCCAGTTTACTACTCAGAATAATCTGGATTAGTGTCAAAGTTTGCATCGGCGTAACCCTTTACGACGAACTCTTTTACCACCTCCATAATCGAGAAAATTCCTTAGTCCACTAGTTACTAAGGATAACTTTGACCCCTGTCCTGTGATCCATTCTTAGATCACTCTTGTACCCCTTGACTGACTCATGGCAAGACACATTTTAGGTGCGGTACACAGCATAGCATACTGTAGAGCCTATGTCTTAAGTATAGGGGACGACCTTCGTCCTTTCTCTCTATTCTGCCGTGGTCGAGCTTTAAGTCTTAACTTCATACCTTACAACTCAGGCAAGAACTCCTTCTTTGACTGATCCATCTTGAACACCTTCAAGATCATGTCAAGGTATGTGCTCATTTGAAAGTACCATTAAGCGTTTTGATCTATCCTTATAGATCTTGATGCTCAATGTTCAAGTAGCTTAATCCAGGCTTTCCATTGAAAAACACTTTCCAAACAACCCTATATGCTTTCCAGAAATTCTACGTCATTTCTGATCAACAATATGTCAACAACATATATTCATCAGAAATTCTATAGTGCTCCCACTCACTTCTTTGGAAATACAAGTTTCTCATAAACTTTGTATAAACCCAAAATCTTTGATCATCATCAAAGCATACATTCCAA
>NW_025276292.1:0-1288 GCF_018294505.1 Triticum aestivum
ACACAACCGGGTGGAGAGGTCCACTGGTCAAAGCCCGTCCGTGCAAAGTCAAAGGGCTAGATCCCGTGGTCAAACGCTACAGGGTTAGCCGGGACGGGGGCCCTGGGGGGGTAGCAATGCCACCGGAGCGTCGTACCGGGCCCTCATACATGCGGGGTGGTGTTGTGGCATGTCCGAAGAGGCGGCACGCGTCTCCGGGTTGTGGCCCCCCTCACGGACGGCAATGAAACGGTAGTAGACGTTCTGCGGTAACGATGCAGCGTGAATATTATTAAATACTTGGAGCGCGATAAAATCATGAGTTTTTTACACAACGTGGTCACATGTGCTATAGGACTGATGGTAATTTTTCATAATTTTTTGTGATGGAGAAGTATCTGAACACTTTCCTCTACGCGGATTGCTCTTCGCACGTCTACGACTGTGGCCGGCGGCCTCCGGGGGCTAGCATACCGTCAAATCTTGCGTAGGCGGCCTCTCACAAATCTGGAAGTGTTGAGGCGGTTGCAAACGCCCAGCACGCGTCTCCGGGGTGTGCCCCCCCTCACGGACGCCGCCGCCGCCGGCACCTGGAGGGGGGAAACGGACGCGTCGGGTCTACACGGAGTGGATGTAGCTGTGGGTTTGGCCCGGATGTTGCTTCCCGGTGTCCCTCTGGGCCGACCTAACACAACCGGGTGGAGAGGTCCACTGGTCAAAGCCCGTCCGTGCAAAGTCAAAGGGCTAGATCCCGTGGTCAAACGCTACAGGGTTAGGCGGGACGGGGGCCCTGGGGGGGGGGTAGCAATGCCACCGGAGCGTCGTACCGGGCCCTCATACATGCGTGGTGGTGTTGTGGCATGTCCGAAGAGGCGGCACGCGTCTCCGGGTTGTGGCCCCCTCACGGACGGCAATGAAATGGTAGTAGATGTTCTGCGGTAACGATGCAGCGTGAATATTATTAAATACTTGGAGCGCGATAAAATCATGAGTTTTTTACACAACGTGGGCACATGTGCTATAGGACTGATGGTAATTTTTTATAATTTTTTGTGATGGAGAAGTATCTGAACACTTCCCTCTACGCGGATTGCTCTTCGCACGTCTACGACTGTGGCCGGCGGCCTCCGGGGGCTAGCATACCGTCAAATCTTGCGTAGGCGGCCTCTCACAAATCTGGAAGTGTTGAGGCGGTTGCAAACGCCCAGCACGCGTCTCCGGGGTGTGCCCCCCCCCCTCACGGACGCCGCCGCCGCCGGCACCTGGAGGGGGGAAACGGACGCGTCGGGTCTACACGGAGTGGATGTAG
>NW_025276293.1:0-1288 GCF_018294505.1 Triticum aestivum
TCAACAATTGAGCTTTTCTCCCTTAGTTTGCAGGCTAAGAAAATCGTCGGAGGTCTTATACCTCTTGACGTGGGCACGAGCCTGAAATCCCAATTTCAGCCCTCGAAACATCTCATATGTTTCGTGATGTTTCAAAACATCTTTGGTGCCTCAATTCTAAACCATTTAACTGAACTATCACGTAGTTATCAAAACGTGTATGTCAGATGTTCGCAACATCCACAGACAACGTTCGAGGTTCAGCACGCTGAGCGGTGCATTAAGGACATAAGCCTTCTATGACGCAATGAGGACAATCCTCAGTCTACGGACCTAGTCCGCATAATTGCTACTTTCAACTTTCAACTAATTTTTCTCTAGGAACATATCTAAACAGTAGAACTAAAGCGCGAGCTACAACATAATTTGCAAAAATCCTTTTGACTATATTCAGAATAATTAAGTTCATCTTATGAACTCCCACTTAGATAGACATCCCTCTAGTCATCCAAGTGATTACATGATCCGAGTGAACTAGGCCGTGTCCGATCTGTGCGTGAGACGGACTAGACAACGTCGGTGAACATCATCATGTTGATCGCATCTTCTATACGACTCATGCTCGACCTTTCGGTCTTCTGTGTTCCGAGGCCATGTTTGTACATGCTAGGCTCGTCAAGTTAACCCTAAGAGTTTTTTGCTGTGTAAAACTGTCTTACACCCGTTGTATGTGAACGTAAGGATCTATCACACCCGATTAACACGTGGTGCTTCGAAGCGACGAACTGTAGCAACGGTGCACAGTTAGGGGAGAACACTTCTTGAAATTTTAATGAGGGATCATCTTATTTACTACCGTCGTTCTAAGCAAATAAGATGTATAAACATGATAAACATCACATGCAATCAAATAATAGTGACATGATATGGCCAATATCATATAGCTCCTTTGATCTCCATCTTGGGGCTCCATGATCATCTATTACAAGAGCATGATCAATCTTATACATCACATATATTATTCATCACATCCTTTGGGCCATATCACATCACATAGCATACCCTGCAAAACAAGTTAGACGTCCTCTAATTGTTGTTTGCATGTTTTACGTGGCTGCTGTGGGTTTCTAGCAAGAACGTTTCTTACCTACGCAAAACCACAACGTGATATGCCAATTGCTATTTACCCTTCATAAGGACCCTTTTCATCGAATCTGATCCGACTAAAGTGGGAGAGACAAACACCCGCTAGCCACCTTATGCAACTAGTGCATGTTTGTCGGTGGAACCGGTCTCACGTAAGAGTACG
>NW_025276294.1:0-1288 GCF_018294505.1 Triticum aestivum
CAGCCCACCCCTACGGTCAGCGCTGTCCACGGCCTCCAGTAGGCTACAAACACCAGAAACTACTTGCAACTCCTGGACGGAGAACTAGGGTGAATAAGAAGTCGAGAGGGTCCATTGGTTTCGGGCCCAATGCATGGTAGTAGCTGATTCTTAAATCACACATACAGATCTCAGTGCTTAAGGTCGGCTTCAATGAAACAACCCACCATGTACTCCTACATGGCCTCTCATCGATACCTTTACCAAATCGTGTTCACCACACCACTCTCATTACCGACATAATCATTTCACTCTAGCCCATCACCCAGATGAACCAGACCTGACACGACTCTAAGCATAGCAGGCATAGCAAGGTAGGAACAACACATACATAGGGCTCAATCAACTCCTACACATGCTAGTGGGTTTCATCTAGTTACTGTGGCAATGACAGGTCATGCAGAGAATATGGGTTCAACTACCGTAGCACACAGCAGTTTGAATCGCGTTGTCTTAATGCAGTAAAAGAGAGCAGGAGCGAGAACATTGTATTGTATCGATATGATCAAATGGTTGGTTGCTTGCCTGATGGTTCGATGCACGGATACGGTTCTTCGTTAGGGTAATCACGGTACTCCTCGGGGACAGATCCTGTCGCAAAGGACATCGATACACAAGCATCACCAAACAATGTGCAACAATATGATGCATGCATGAAACATGGCAATATGAGTGTGTTGGGCTAATGCAACTAAAACCAGAAGTGTTTGAACAAATTTGAATCAAGGATTCAAATTTCAAATTCAAATATGGCCTTTTAAAGTGCTTTTCCTTGTTCTGATTAAAACATCAATTTAACTGGTTTGATCATGCATGAAAATAGTACAGATGGATAGATTGGATTTTTCTGATCATTTTTCATATATAATTTGTCCAATTTGGAGTTACAGAATAAAAGTTATGAATTTTTGAAGTTTAATTAATATTCTGGAATTTCCTGATTTAATTTAAATCCAGAAATTCAATTACTGCGTCAGCATGACGTCAGCATGACGTCAGTGGTCAACTGTGGCTGGCTGAGGTCAAACCTGACGTGTGGGGGCCACACGTCAGTGACAGGGGGGGTTAAACAGGATTAAATTAATCCTAATTAGGGGTTAGTGGCGCTGGGGCCCACTGTCAGTGTCAGGGGGGTTAACTAACAGTAGTTAGCGCTAACCTAACCACCTGGCCGACAGGGCCCACGCGTCAGTGACCCTGGGGGGTCAAACCCCAGGTCGGGCAAGTCAAACCCCACCGGCGACATGAC
>NW_025276295.1:0-1288 GCF_018294505.1 Triticum aestivum
AATTTAATAACACTGGAATCATTTTCCATCTAGATATTAATTATCGGTAATACCCGATATTACCCGATACTCTTTGAAACCCTTCAGGTGACCCCGAAACGCTTCCAGATCCTCTCAGAACTGTTTCGAATATTAATGAAAAAATTACACAAATATATCATCATCACTCCCGTCCTAAGAATACTCATCAGATCGTGATTGCCTTAAGATTGTGAACCCGTAGTTTCAATAACTCATAGACATGAATGACACCCCTTCGTTCAATGACCGACAGCGGAACCTTGGACGTCCATATCGATCCCTATGAGAACACAAATGATATTCGAGTGAACCTTTGGTTATCACGTGAGGTTCCCTTTGGTTCTCGATACTACAGAAAACCCGGGATGCATCGGTATCCTCCTGAGTCATCAAATGCTTACTATACTGTTATCCTCATTACCAGTTTATTTCTTCTTTCTCGTTGTCGTGTTCCGGCATCCCCAGGACTTAGTCACATGTGTCTGGGCAGATAATAATAACCTTGACACACCAAGAGGGCCCTAAGAATACACTACTAGGGAAAAGCCTAGCAGTAGCGCGGGTCTAAGGTCTATCAGTAGCGCGGGGCACCACGCTACTAATACGGCGCTACAACTAACGTTTGGCAGTAGCGCTGTTTGACACGCGCTACTGCTATACCTACTTAGCAGTAGCGCTTTCCAAACCAGCGCTACTGCTAAGTGCTTCAGCAGTAGCGTTTTCCTGTCCACCGCTAAAGAGCTCTACTACTATATTTTCTCATATCTTTTTTTTTGCTGCGTATTTGCGATGTTTCTGTACAGGTTTTATACAATATTCTAATCATATCATAAACATGCAATATGCTCATCATATCATACACATAATAGTCTCATTATATCATCCAACACAAATCATGTCGTCACATCATAATCACGATATATCTATACAAGTTACATGACATGTCACATCATACATAATGTAGTAATTCTTGAGGCGTCGGTTCGTATCCCTCTCTCGCACTAGCGTGAACCTAAACTAACTACTGGCTATCGCTCGGAATCCGGAAACCGGTAGACCTGGGCCTGACACTCCGGCCACTTGTTGTATACTCCTAGCGTAGCACTTCTTCGCCATCGATGATCTATGCACCTACATCGTCACATGAGTCGATGATATGCAACATATATAGTTGAGCAACAGAAAGAGACAGACTTGGCAAAAATAGAAGCAACATATCATAAGCATAAATAACAAAGTTCATCGTACCCAAAATGCCCTAACTAGA
>NW_025276296.1:0-1288 GCF_018294505.1 Triticum aestivum
GGCGTGACGGACCGCTAAATCTAGACAAATCTTGGGAAAAATGGAGCTCCGAGGTCGAGCTTCGAGAGGAGAAAGCTTAACTAGTGTGGCTCGGGCATTTCATCGAACATCTCATGTGCATAGGAGGTGAGCTAGAGCACCAAAATGACCTCCCCTCGCCGGCCAGAAAAAACAAAGTGCTCTGCCGCGGCAATGGGTATATATAGGCAACTTATTTGTCCCGGTTCGTGGCATGAACCGGGACAAAATCCCCGCTTCTATACTGGTTCATGGCACGAACCGGTACCAATGGCTGTGGGCAGGAGCGTGGACCATTGGTCCCGGTTTGTGCCTAGAACCGGGAAAAATGGATCCTGATGAACCGAGACCAGTGCCCACGAGGCCCCGGCTGGCCCCCTGGGCTCATGAACCGGGCCTAATGCCCCCCAATTGTCCCGGTTCGTGAAGAACCGGGACTAATGGGCTGGCCAGGCCCAAACCAAAGCCCTGTTTTCTACTAGTGACGTAATGTCGGTCTGAGCCGCTTCATCCAACAAATCCGCCGAATAAAAGTATGACATGCTGGTAAGCAGTATGACTATTATCGCCCACAACTCTTTGTGTTCTACTCGTGCATATAACATCTACGCATAGACCTGGCTCTGATGCCACTGTTTGGGAACGCGGTAATTTTAAAAAAATTCCTATGATCAGGCAAGAACTATCTAGGAGATGCATAGCAACGAGAGGGGAGAGTGTGTCCATGTACCCTCGTAGACCGAAATAGGAAGCGTTAAGACAACGCGGTTGATGTAGTCGTACGTCTTCACGATCCGATCGATCCTAGCACCGAAGATACGACACCTCCGCGATCTGCACATGTTTAGCTCAGTGACGTCCCACGAACTCTAGATCCAGCTGAGGTCGAGGGAGAGTTTCGTCAGCATGACGACATAGTGATGGTGATAATGAAATTACCGGCGCAGAGCTTCGCCTAAGCACTACGACGATATATGACCGAGGTGGAAATCTGTGGAGGTGGGCACCGCAGACGGCTAAACAATCAACTTGTGTGTACTTGGGTGCCCCCTGCCCGCGTATATAAAGGAGGGAAGGAGGAGGAGGCCGGCCAGCGAAGGAGGCGTGCCAAGGGGGGCAATCCTACTCCAAGTAGGTTCCCCCCCTTTCCTATTCCAACAAGGAGAAGGGGAAGGAGGAGGTGGAGAGAAGGAAGGATAGGCATGCGTCGCCCCTTCCCCATTGTCCAATTCGGACTAGGGCAAGTGGGGCCACGCGCCACCTCCTGGCC
>NW_025276297.1:0-1288 GCF_018294505.1 Triticum aestivum
GCACCGCCGACGCGACGGGCAATGGGCGCTAAGGAGGTTCGGCTCCTCCTCCTCCTCTTCCTCGTCGCGTTCTTCCTCCCACTCCTCCGGCACTCCATCGCTGCTCGGCGTCAAGGCCGAGCCCGCGGCGGAGACGCCGCTCGGCCGGCGTACACGCAGCGTCGGCATCGTCATCAGCGAGGGCGCCCGGCGCGCCTCCTCGTCGGCTCCTCCCCCGTGCTTCGTCAAGCCGAAGACAGAGCCGGGTCTCGCGCCGGTGAAGACGGAACCGGGGCTGGCTCCGGTGAAGATGAAGCCGGGGCTGCTGGCGCCGGTGAAGGCGGAGCACGGCGAGGTCGAGCTCAACGATGACGCGGCCCTTGAATGGGCACGCCAAGACTCCCTGAAGATGGCGAGGGAGCACCAGGGCGCCACCCTAGAGCGCCTTGGGCCTTGGTGGGGGGCGCACCAGCCCACCTGGGGCTGGTCCCCTCCCACACTTGGCCCATGCAGCCCTCTGGGGCCGGTGGCCCCACTTGGTGGAACCCCGGGACCCTCCCGGTGGTCCCGGTACGTTACCGATAAAACCCGAAACTTTTCCGGTGACCAAAACAGGACTTCCCATATATAAATATTTACCTCTGGACCATTCCGGAACTCCTCGTGACGTCCGAGATCTCATCCGGGACTCCGAACAACATTCGGTAACCACATACAAACTTCCTTTATAACCCTAGCGTCATCGAACCTTAAGTGTGTAGACCCTACGGGTTCGGGAATCATGCAGACATGACCAAGACGTTCTCCGGTCAATAACCAACAGCGGGATCTGGATACCCATGTTGGCTCCCACATGTTCCATGATGATCTCATCGGATGAACCACGATGTCAAGGACTCGATCGATCCCGTATACAATTCCCTTTGTCTAGCGGTATTATACTTGCCCGAGATTCAATCGTCGGTATGCCGATACCTTGTTCAATCTTGTTACCGGCAAGTCTCTTTACTCGTTCCGTAACACATCATCCCGTGATCAACCCCTTGGTCACATTGTGCACATTATGATGATGTCCTACCGAGTGGGCCCAGAGATACCTCTCTGTTTACACGGAGTGACAAATCCCAGTCTCGATTCGTGCCAACCCAACAGACACTTTCGGAGATACCTGTAGTGCACCTTTATAGCCACCCAGTTACGTTGTGACGTTTGGTACACCCAAAGCATTCCTACGGTATCCGGGAGTTGCACAATCTCATGGTCTAAGGAAATGATACTTGACATTAGAAAAGCTTTAGCATACGAACTA
>NW_025276298.1:0-1288 GCF_018294505.1 Triticum aestivum
TCTTGCCCATGGTCAGCCAACACCATCTCTTGCCCTTGGTCAGCCACCACCAGCGCTAGGTCATCCTCAGCCTGATGCCCATCGTCATCCTGCAGCTCCTCATCCCCACTCTGCTCCTCTTCTCCCGCACTCCAGTCCGGATCATCCTTCTTGTTGTCTATGCTGCTGCCAGAATCGCTGCTGCTTTCGTTACAGCTAGAATCGTTGCTGCTTTCGCTACAGCCAGAATCAATATTTTGTCTCGAGGCAGAAAGACACCATGTTTACTAAATGCTTATTGCTTAATCCCTGTAACCCATGACCATTGTAGGAGTAAGCTTGTCGGTAAGCTTTTCTAATATAGTTTGGGCCCAAGCAAAGTCACTGTCTCTAAGCCAACACTCAAAAGATAATAACAACCATAAGGATATGTCATGCGTGAATACATTGAAAAGTGATGTCAAAAGGCAGGCATAAGGGTCTGGTTAGTTGAGTCATCAAATGATGAAGCTCCAATAGAACAATTGAATAAGAAAAGGGGAGATGCCTTATGGCAGCACGTTTTCCAAATGACTATATCCACTTGCAGAGCAATATGCAGTGACAGGCAGGCATAAGCATGACATGGCTTGAGCCAAAAATAATTAAATATTTCAAGCTAAAAGAGAGCAGACAATGTGAAATGACAGTATCCTTGCTTACAACTAGTCCCTGGAAGTTGGTATAGTATGGTACCGGGCAATCAACGCAGACATATTAACAAACAAGCAACATAAGAAGAACAAACACTGAAATACACGGGACATAGCTTGAACAATTAATTATTTGTCAACCTAGAAAAGCAATACTGTCAAATGACAGCATCATCTCATACAGCTAGCCCTGTAAGTTACAACAAAATGGTACTAGACAGATTAACCAATGTGCAACTTAAGACAGACCATCTGTAAAATGTAAAATCAATGTATGCAATCAAACTCTATTCTTCCTTTAAAGTCAAATGGTACTAGACAGATTAACCAATGTGCAACTTAAGACTTTAGGATTCTCACAAGCTGTAAATGTAGTACATGCCAACAGGTGTACAAGGTGGCGACGAGGCGGACGGTGGGGAGGCGGGGAGCTTCGGACTTGCGGGCGGGGCTGACGGCAGGGAGGAGGGCGGAGGGGAGGTGGAGGGCGCAACGGAAGGGAAGGGAGGGAGGGAATGGGGAGGAAGGGTGGAGAGGGAGGAAGGAGGAAGGAGGAGAGGTACCTGGGCGGGCGTGGCCGGTCGCAGGAGGGGTCAGGGTTGGGGTCGGGGTCGGCG
>NW_025276299.1:0-1288 GCF_018294505.1 Triticum aestivum
GTCCCTGTTTCGAGTTGCAAATATTAGCAACAGAACCAGTATCAAATACCCAGGTGCTACTGCGAGCTCTAGTAAGGTACACATCAATAACATGTATATCACATATACCTTTGTTCACCTTGCCATCCTTCTTATCCGCCAAATACTTGGGGCAGTTCCGCTTCCAGTGACCAGTCTGCTTGCAGTAGAAGCACTCAGTTTCAGGCTTAGGTCTAGACTTGGGTTTCTTCTCTTGAGCAGCAACTTGCTTGCCGTTCTTTTTGAAGTTCCCCTTTTTCTTCCCTTTGCCCTTTTTCTTGAAACTAGTGGTCTTGTTAACCATCAACACTTGATGCTCCTTCTTGATTTCTACCTCCGCAGCTTTCAGCATTGCGAAGAGCTCGGGAATAGTCTTATTCATCCCTTGCATATTATAGTTCATCACGAAGCTCTTGTAGCTTGGTGGCAGTGATTGGAGAATTCTGTCAATGACGCAATCATCCGGAAGATTAACTCCCAATTGAATCAAGTGATTATTATACCCAGACATTTTGAGTATATGCTCACTGAAAGAACTGTTCTCCTCCATCTTGCAGCTATAGAACTTATTGGAGACTTCATATCTCTCAATCCGGGCATTTGCTTGAAATATTAACTTCAACTCCTGGAACATCTCATATGCTCCATGAAGTTCAAAACGTCGTTGAAGTCCCGATTCTAAGCCGTAAAGCATGGCACACTGAACTATCGAGTAGTCATCAGCTTTGCTCTGCCAGACGTTCATAACATCTGGCGTTGCTCCAGCAGCAAGCCTGGCACCCAGCGGTGCTTCCAGGACGTAATTCTTCTGTGCAGCAATGAGGATAATCCTCAAGTTACGGACCCAGTCCGTGTAATTGCTACCATCATCTTTCAACTTTGCTTTCTCAAGGAACGCATTAAAATTTAACGGAACAACAGCACGAGCCATCTATCTACAATCAACATAAACAAGCAAGATACTATCAGGGACTAAGTTCATGATAAATTTTAAGTTCAATTAATCATATTACAAAAGAACTCCCACTTAGATAGACATCTCTCTAATCCTCTAAGTGATCACGTGATCCAAATCAACTAAACCATAACCGATCATCACGTGAGATGGAGTAGTTTTCAATGGTGAACATCGTTATGTTGATCATATCTACTATATGATTCACGCTCGACCTTTCGGTCTCCGTGTTCCGAGGCCATATCTGCATATGCTAGGCTCGTCAAGTTTAACCTGAGTATTCTGCGTGTGCAAAACTGGCTTGCACCCGTTGTA
>NW_025276300.1:0-1288 GCF_018294505.1 Triticum aestivum
AGAGTGAGGTTGAGAATCAACGTGACAGGAAAATAAAGTTCCTACGATCAGATCGTGGAGGGGAATATTTAAGTCACGAATTTGGCACACACTTAAGGAAATGTGGAATAGTTTCACAACTCACGCCGCCTGGAACACCTCAGCGAAATGGTGTGTCCGAACGTCGTAATCGCACTCTATTGGATATGGTGCGATCTATGATGTCTCTTACCGATCTACCGCTCTCATTTTGGGGCTATGCTTTAGAGACTGCCACATTCACTTTAAATAGGGCTCCGTCGAAATCCGTTGAGACGACACCGTATGAATTATGGTTTGGGAAGAAACCTAAGTTGTCGTTTCTAAAAGTTTGGGGATGTGATGCTTATGTCAAGAAACTTCAACCTGAAAAGCTCGAACCCAAGTCGGAAAAATGCGTCTTCATAGGATACCCTAAGGAAACCATTGGGTATACCTTCTACCTCAGATCCGAAGGCAAGATCTTTGTTGCCAAGAACGGGTCCTTTCTGGAGAAAGAGTTTCTCTCGAAAGAAGTGAGTGGGAGGAAAGTGGAACTTGATGAGGTGATAGTCACCCCTTACGAATCGGAAAGTAGCGCAGCGCGGGAAGATCTTCCTGTGGTGCCTGCACCGACTGGGGAGGAAGTTAATGATGATGATCATGAAGCTTCAGATCAAGTTACTGCTGAACTTCGTAGGTCCACAAGGACACGTTCCGCACCAGAGTGGTACGGCAACCCTGTCATGGAAATCATGTTGTTAGACAACGGTGAACCTTCGAACTATGAAGAAGCGATGGCGGGCCCGGATTCCAACAAATGGCTTGAAGCCATGCAATCCGAGATAGGATCCATGTATGAAAACGAAGTATGGACTTTGACTGACTTGCCCGATGATCGGCGAGCCATAGAAAATAAATGGATCTTTAAGAAGAAGACAGACACGGATGGTAATGTGACCATCTATAAGGCTCGACTTGTCGCTAACGGTTATCGACAAGTTCAAGGGGTTGACTACGATGAGACTTTCTCACCCGTAGCGAAGCTGAAGTCCGTCCGAATCATGCTAGCAATTGCCGCATTCTATGATTATGAGATATGGCAAATGGACGTCAAAACGGCATTCCTTAACGGCTTTCTTAAGGAAGAATTGTATATGATGCAGCCGGAAGGTTTTGTCGATCCTAAGAATGCTAACAAGGTATGCAAGCTCCAGCGCTCCATCTATGGGCTGGTGCAAGCATCTCGGAGTTGGAACATTCGATTTGATGAGATGATCAAAGCGTTTGG
>NW_025276301.1:0-1288 GCF_018294505.1 Triticum aestivum
TTTGGCTCTGGCTAACAGAAGGAAACACAGAGACCGGGAGCAACCAGCTGCATTGATTATCGGCGGGCCAATTGGTAGCATACATTGGCCTATCTCTGCAACCGGGCAACTAGCCTCATTGAATGTAGGAGTGCCATGCTGGAGGGCGGCACTTCATTTTGGTATGGACGTGCCGAAATGGTGTCTAAGACAAGAGACAACACCAAGAGTGAACTGCCCACTGAACGGCTCATGAGCAATGCCGCTGTCTCGCTTGCAAGTGTACTGCATGGCATGGGCCAATTCTCTAAGGTGAGCATTTCACGAGCTTCTATGGTCTTGAACATCAGGCTGCACGTCTCACCAGCCAGGGTGGTGCATGGGCTATTCCAAAGGGTCGTTACAGAGGAAAATTATGTAAAGGACTCTCTCCATGCTGCTTTTACACAATTCCTAATGCCTCTCAATCCTACTTCCACGACTTGTTGGGCCACCTGATTTCTAATACATGGACAACCAATACTTAATCTCTAATAGGTGTATATTGCAAGGATCTTCTCTACGGAACATAGATAGGCCTTCTTCTAATATTCAAGTAACCTTTCTATTTCGTTGACCTCTAATATTCAGGAGCACAGTTCACTTCGTTGCCCGTTCTATCGTGCTTTATAAAAGAGCAGCCATAACTTGCAGTGATTGGTATTCATCAAACCACTCTGCCCTTAGTCCTTGACTGGACTTGAGCATTCTCCTTTACACAATACAAATACATATCAAAAACCTACTCCTCATTTGAATGGTACGACAATAAGCCAAAAAAATTACAAAGTCAACCAAGACTAACCATTGGTGGCATGTTTAATAGAAGAAACAACCTAAACACCAGGCATGATCCGAGACTCAAACACTGGTGGGCTAGTTGGCACACTCGAGCAGCTAGCTAACAAAGCCACGCCCCGTTCTCAACGACATTCAGCGAAGAATGCTTACAAAATTTGACATGCGCAAAACCAGGGTAATAAACAATTACACATTGTAATGGAGCTTCCATTCGTGATCCAAACAAAACATAGGGGGAAATAGTGAGCTCGCCCCAAATATGCTGATTTTATGATTTCCCTATATGAAACCATAATGCAGTATTGTAAGCTCGCCCCAAACCGTTGCAGTGCCTTCGGACCGTGCCTTGAGCTCTTGTCGGCTGTTTCGTGTTTTGTGATTTTTAGGGCTTGTTAGGTTGTACCCTTAGAAGTATGCTTCCTACCATGTATGGTTTTGTCTGCTACCTTTCTGTGTGTGTGTGTGTGTG
>NW_025276302.1:0-1288 GCF_018294505.1 Triticum aestivum
AAGGGACAGACACAGGAACGAAGAAGGACACATGCCGGCCAGCCTAAGTGTTCCAGAGCAGTAGCAAGCTACCATGGCTCAGCGGTAACACTAGGAGACATTTCCCGGTAAGAGAGGCTACTAAAGATAAACAACTAGATAGTCAGATCCCACACATACCAAGCATTTCAATCATACACACAATATGCCCGATATGTGCAAATACAACGAAGCATCACAACATGACTCTATGACACAAGTACTTTATTTAAGGCTCAGGGAGCCATACATATCATACACACAGGTACGGGTCTCACGACCCCACATACAAGTCATACAGTCATACAAACCAGCAGCGGAAGTAACTTGTCTGAGTACAGACAACTAGTAAAATAAAAAGAGGCTTGGAAAGCCTAGCTATACTACGTGGTCCTCCACAAGCTCAGGGTCACCACCTGGGTCTTTGGCCTACTCGTTGATGTCAACGTCTACATAGAACCCATCAGAAGGGGTTGCAGCGTCTTCTGTAAAATGTAGATTATAGCAACATGAGTACAAAGGTACTCAGCAAGACTTACATCAGATCCTACATACATGCATAGTATCAAGAAGGGTTGGTGGAGTTATTGCAGCAAGCCAGCTTTGACTCTTGGCTAGTCTATCCTACGATACTCCAACTTGAAATAGTTTTGCGCACACGAGTCCACTACTCACCACTTCAATACACTACCGAGGATCCACCTCCGTCTTCCTACGGAAGAGCCATCCTCGGCACTCACACTTATCTTGAGGCTTTTAGTAGTTTCAATTTACTTGTCTATGAACTGTATAGGCAACCAAGTAGTCCTTTACCGCGGACGCGGCTATTCGAATAGATCATGATAACCCTGCAGGGGTGTACTTCTTCATACACGCTCTCACCACTTATCGTCGTTTACACGACATGTACTCGGCAACCTTCAAGCGGAAGCCCAACGTGGGTGTCGGCCACGACCTACCTAATCACCTAAGCCTCCAATCCAGGTTTATCGCCTATTCAGGTTCCATCCGCAGGGAGTCCGGCCGAGGTTTCCCATACGGCCCCGAACGATGTGAACAGGGTTCCCGAGATACCTAACGGGTATTCGGTACACCGTGCCACGTACCTACCGCATCACAGCCCACCCCTACGGTCAGCGCTGTCCACGGCCTCCAGTAGGCTACAAACACCAGAAACTACTTGCAACTCCTGGACGGAGAACTAGGGTGAATAAGAAGTCGAGAGGGTCCATTGGTTTCGGGCCCAATGCATGGTAGTAGCTGATTCTTA
>NW_025276303.1:0-1288 GCF_018294505.1 Triticum aestivum
GTTGGAAGTAGTTCCAAGATTGATATGATCATCATCGCACACTCCCTGTACTTTCGGGATTAGTGTTGAAACTAAATAAGTGTTATTTGGTGTTTGCATTGAGCATGAATATGATTTGATCATGTTTATTGCAATACGGTTATTCATTTAAGTTAGAGAACAATTGTTGTTCTGTTTACATGAATAAAAACCTTCTATGGTCATACACACCAACGAAAATGGTTTGTTGGATCTCGATCGTAGTGATACACATAATCATAATATTGAAGCCAAAAGATGCAAAGTTAATAATGATAGTGCAAATTATTTGTGGCACTGCCGTTTAGGTCATATTGGTGTAAAGCGCATGAAGAAACTCCATACTGATGGGATTTTGGAATCACTTGATTATGAATCACTTGATACTTGCGAACCGTGCCTCTTGGGCAAGATGACTAAAACGCCGTTCTCCGGAACTATGGAGAGAGCAACAGATTTGTTGGAAATCATACATACAGATGTATGTGGCCCGATGAATATTGAGGCTCGTAGCAGGTATCATTATTTTCTGACCTTCACAGATGATTTGAGCAGATATGGGTATATCTACTTAATGAAACAGAAGTCTGAAACATTTGAAAAGTTCATATAATTTTAGAGTGAAGTGGAAAATCATCGTAACAAGAAAATAAAGTTTCTACGATCTGATCGCGGAGACAAATATTTGAGTTACGAGTTTGGTCTTCAATTAAAACAATGTGAAATAGTTTCACAAATTCGTGCCACCTAGAACACCACAGCATAATGGTGTGTCCGAACGTCATAACCGTACTTTATTGGATATAGTGCAATCTATGATATCTCTTACCAATTTACCACTATCGTTTTGGGGTTATGCATTAGAGACAGCTACATTCACGTTAAATAGGGCACCATCAAAATCCGTTGAGACGACGCCTTATGAACTGTGGTTTGGCAAGAAACCAAAGTTGTCGTTTCTTAAAGTTTGGGGTTGCGATGCTTATGTGAAAAAGTTTCATCCTGATAAGCTCAAACCCAAATCGGAGAAATGTGTCTTCATAGGATACCCAAAGGAGACAGTTGGGTACACCTTCTATCACAGATCCGAAGGCAAGACATTCGTTGCTAAGAATGGATCCTTTCTAGAGAAGGAGTTTTCTCTCGAAAGAAGTGAGTGGGAGGAAAGTAGAACTTGATGAGGTAACTGTACCTGCTCCCTTATTGGAAAGTAGTTCATCACAGAAATCTGTTCCTGTGACTCCTACACCAATTAGTGAGGAAGTTAATG
>NW_025276304.1:0-1288 GCF_018294505.1 Triticum aestivum
ACCCAACAGACACTTTCGGAGATACCCGTAGTCTACCTTTATAGTCACCCAGTTACGTTGTGACGTTTGGCATACCCAAAGCACTCCTACGGTATCCGGGAGTTACACGATCTCATGGTCTAAGGAAAAGATACTTGACATTGGAAAACTCTAGCAAATGAACTATACGATCTTGTGCTATGTTTAGGATTGGGTCTTGTCCATCACATCATTCTCCCAATGATGTGATCTCGTTATCAATGACATCCAGTGTCCATAGTCAGGAAACCATGACTATCTGTTGATCAACGAGCTAGTCAACTAGAGGCTCACTAGGGACATGTCGGTGTCTGTTATTCACACATGTATTACGATTTCCGGATAACACAATTATAGCATGAATAAAGACAATTATCATGAACAAGGAAATATAATAATAATGCTTTTATTATTGCCTCTAGGGCATATTTCCAACAGTCTCCCACTTGCACTATAGTCAATAATCTAGTTACATTGTGATGAATCGAACACCCATGGAATTCTGGTGTTGATCATGTTTTGCTCTAGGGAGAGGTTTAGTCAACGGGTCTGCTATATTCAGGTCCGTATGTACTTTACAAATCTCTATGTCTCCATCTTGAACATTTTCACGAATGGAGTTGAAGCGACGCTTGATGTGCCTTGTCTTCTTGTGAAACCTGGGCTCCTTGGCAAGTGCAATAGCTCCAGTGTTGTCACAGAAGAGCTTGATCGGCCCCGACGCATTGGGTATGACTCCTAGGTCGGTGATGAACTCCTTCACCCATATTGCTTCATGTGCTGCCTCCGAGGCTGCCATGTACTCCGCTTCACATGTAGATCCCGCCACGACGCTTTGTTTGCAACTGCACCAGCTTACTGCCCCACCATTCAAAATATACACGTATCCGGTTTGTGACTTAGAGTCATCCAGATCTGTGTCGAAGCTAGCGTCGACGTAACCCTTTACGACGAGCTCTTCGTCACCTCCATAAACGAGAAACATTTCCTTAGTCCTTTTCAGGTACTTCAGGATATTCTTGACCGCTGTCCAGTGTTCCTTGCCGGGATTACTTTGGTACCTTCCTACCAAACTGACGGCAAGGTTAACATCAGGTCTGGTACACAGCATGGCATACATAATAGAACCTATGGCTGAGGCATAGGGGATGACGCTCATCTCTTCTATATCTTCTGCCGTGGTCGGACATTGAGCTGAGCTCAATTTCACACCTTGTAACACAGGCAAGAACCCCTTCTTGGATTGATCCATATTGAACTTCTTCAATAT
>NW_025276305.1:0-1288 GCF_018294505.1 Triticum aestivum
GAGTCCTGCTAGCCCAGTGCTACAGCCCGGACCCACTTGCTGTTGACCGACACGTTCGAAGCTGGGTCATGGATGCCTGTCCCTGTAAGTCTGTGCCACTTTGGGTTTACGACTAGTCATGTCAGCCCGGGCTCTTTATCATATGGATGCTAGCGACACTATCATATACGTGAGCCAAAAGGCGCAAACGGTCCCGGGAAAAGGTAAGACGACACCCGTGGGGATACCGTGCGTGAGGCCGCAAAGTGATATGAAGTGTTACCAGCTAGATCGATGTGACATCGAGTCGGGGTCCTGACAGCGTTGGCATCAGAGCCGGACTGCCTGTAGGTTCTTCAAGCCAAACTGGTCGATGTTGAGTCTAGAAATTCTTTAGTTATATGTAGGGGAATTGTTTGTGGGTGGAACGTAAGGCTCTTTTCACTCCTTATACCTTATGACTTTCTGATCTGAGTCAGTCCATTCTTCCACCGGGGGTTAAGGAATTAGGATCTATTCTCTCTATCAGGATCACGTGTTACTAATGAGTAGTACCTTATAAGTTGATGAGTTCAAGCCTAGTTCAGTTTTACTACCACATTATGTTGCCAGAACGGTTTCAGAACTTTGATATGATGATGTTGAGTGTGTACGAAATCCTTTGTCAAATGTCTCAATATCCTTTTTGAGCATTTACAGCTGTTATGCTGCCGGAATTTTGCTAGAAATTCTAATGCCTTTGCATTATGATTATGCTTTCAGATGGCCACTCGCGACCTCAATCAAGTGGTTCACCTGACTCGATGCCTAGATGTACCCGGCCATACTGCTAAGTTGGTCAGGGTAATGACTGAGGCTGGATACCGCTGGTATCCTGAGTACACGGTCGAAGAGCAATTCCGAGATTTTAATCAAAGCCAGTATCTCTGCACTGTCAGGATATTTCCATCTTATCCTGGATCCACCGAGCCTCTTCACTGTTCCTATGGACTCGGGGTTACTATTGAGATGGCTGTGCAGGACGCCGCCTACTCTATGATGACCATTATGCGAGTCAGATCTGGTTTATTTCGGGACTCTGATTTCCGGTATATGCCAGGATCACTTCCGGGAGCACAAGGATATCTCCAGGCTATCTATGCTGACTCCACTCAGGAGGATTCACGAACTCGCACCACTGCTGAGATGCTCGAGGATAAGGACCGTGAAAATCGGGCCTTAAGGTTAGAGCTCTTCAATACCCGTGCTGACCACTGGGCCACTTTGACTCGGTTCGCACCGGCGGTGCAAGCTGGATTCTCAGATATGC
>NW_025276306.1:0-1288 GCF_018294505.1 Triticum aestivum
GGCGGCGTTTGTGAAGACCATATCTGAATTGCGTGGCAAGAAACAGAGCCACTTTGCAACAATGCAGGAAGTGGCTAGGAAGGATGTGGAGAGGGCATTTGGTGTGCTTCAAGCTCGTTGGGGAATTGTGCGGAGCGCTGCAATGATGTGGGAATCAAAAACATTGTGGCACCTGATGGCATGTTGTGTTATTCTGCACAATATAATTGTCGAGGATGATGGTAGCCCGCCTAGCTTGCTCAGTAGCGACTTCATCGTCGCCTCCGACGCGCGTACCACCATTTATATGGAGCAAGAGCATGGTATAGATGAAATCAATGCAACAGATGAGCTAAAGAGGAGAACAAAGATTGGCAGGTTTAGGAAGCATAAAAGGTCAGTTGAGAAGGTACATATGGTTAGGTAGAAACTAACAGTCCTTCTCACTGAAGATGATTCTGAGTTGGAAGCAGACGAGGACATAATTCACATGTTTAAATTTTGTTTTCCTTTTCTGCTGCTTTTAATGATGTTGGGATTTTTAAAAAATTGTTCAGAAATTTGATTGTTTTAGTTTTTAAAAACACAAATTTGAAAATCATTTCCGTATTTTATAAAATGTCATAAATTTTGGAAATTGTTTCAAAACTTCAACAAATGTTCATGAATTTAATTTTTTCCCCATATTTAAAATACGTACCTAATTTTAAAAATTGTTCATGAATTTGAAAAAATAATTCCAGATTGCAAAAGATGTTCCAATATTTTTTTAATATAATCACGAAATGAAATAAAGAAAGAGAAAAAAGAAGAAAAATATTCAAGAGATGGGCCGCAGAAAAACTAAAAACTGGCTCAGAGAAAACAACAAAGAAATAACCAGTCCAGCCCAATACCGGTGGGAAGGAAATGAGAATGGACCGGTCCATATACCGGGCGTCTCTCTCTCTCTCTCTCTCTCTCTCTCTCTCTCAACATTTTTTGAAAACAAAGCTTTAACTCTTCAGAAATATTATCTAATTTTTAAAATAGTAGTCCAACATTTTATTTTAGTTATTCACATTATGTGAATAGTATTTCAGCAATTTTTAGTTATATCACTATTATTACATTTTTAAATTTCATTTTTTTAGTTTTTTAAGAACATAATTGAACTATTTTTAATTTTTACATCAACATATTTTGAAATTCTACCATATCTGGCATGTATTTTTATCATTTGCAAAACAAAATTTCAACATTGTTTTAGTTATATCATTTTTTTGTGTATATCAACATTTTTTTATATTCATTTTTAATGATTTATTGT
>NW_025276307.1:0-1288 GCF_018294505.1 Triticum aestivum
AATCTCCTAAACCTAGAGAGTTTAGATTTGAGATGAGCTGGATGGCCAACGAGGAATTCCTCCCGTTGGTCAAACAAATCTGGCAGAACCCAGTCAAGTCCTCTGACCCTATAGATGTCCTAAATATCAAGTTGAAGCGATTTAAAAAGTTTTTTAAAGGCTGGGGTTCTGATAAATTCGGGCACACCAAAAAAAGAAAAAAAGTGATCAAGGACGAGCTTGCATCCATAGAAGCTATGGAAGAACAAGGTCCTCTTGATCCTGATACCCTTGTTAAAAGAGCCTCTCTTAGTGGCGAACTCCAGCAGCTCATGGTGAATGAGGAATTATATTGGCTTCAACAATCACACGAAACTTGGTTGTTGAAGGGTGATCAAAACACTGCTTTCTACCATAGGATTGCCAATGGGAAGAAACGTAAAAACACTATTCACTACTTCTCAGGTGGTGACACCACCATTGAGGGGACTGATAACCTACTAAATCATGCTACTCATTACTATAAAAACTTTTTGGTCCGGCCCCCGGGAATCTTTTCCGCTTAGATCCTGACACCTGGGGTGATGATGAAAAACTCACGGATGAGGATAATGAATGTTGGGGAACGTAGTAATTTCAAAAAATTTCCTACGAACACGCAAGATCATGGTGATGCCTAGCAATGAGAGGGGAGAGTGTTGTCTACGTACCCTCGTAGACCGAAGCGGAAGTGTTGACGCAACGTAGAGGAAGTAGTCGTACGTCTTCCCGGTCCGACCGATCCAAGCACCGTTACTCCGGCACCTCCGAGTTCTTGGCACACGTACAGCTCGATGACGCTCCACGGGCTCCGATCCAGCAAAGCTTCGGGGATGAGTTCTGTCAGCACGATGGCGTGGTGACAATCTTGATGTTCTACCGTCGCAGGGCTTCTCCTAAGCGCTGCTACAATATGACCGAGGTGGAATATGGTGGAGGGGGGCACCGCACACGGCTAATGAACGATCACGATGATCAACTTGTGTGTTCTAGGGTGCCCCCCTGCCCCCGTATATAAAGGAGCAAGGGGGAGGCCGGCCGGCCCTTGGGGCGCGCCAAGGAGAGGGGGGAGTCCTCCTCCTAGTGGGAGTAGGACTCCCCTTTCCTAGTCCAACTAGGAATAGAGAGGGGGAAGGAAAGAGAGGGAGAGGGAGAGGGAAAGGGCCCCCCTCCTAGTCCTATTCGGACTCCCCGTGAGGGGGGGCGCGCCACCTCCTGGGCTGCTGCCCTCTCTCTCCCCTCAGGCCCACTAAGGCCCATTACTTCACCG
>NW_025276308.1:0-1287 GCF_018294505.1 Triticum aestivum
TGATAAGCAAATTCATCCATTACGTTGTCTTCAACAAGGTAATCCACATCATCCAAGTCCGAGTATGCCATTCTACCGACCCCCTCCAAACGATCGCTCGAGAATTGTCCTAGGCTGGTTTAAAGAGTTTCAATGATCTCTGAATCAAAGGTAATTCTTTTGCCACTTAAGGGGATATATCTACGAATCACCCCCCCTCCAGGATGTCTCGTTGAGGTATCATGGCAACTCAACTCCTCGCTACGTTGACAACCGTTCACCACCTTCTTAGGTGTGGAATCGTTGTCTACCTAGTGAACCTTCGTCATCTGTTCCACTCCATTCCTCTAGAGGTGTGCTTCGTCTCTCAGCTCGAGAGATGTTGCTATGTCCCATTCCGTGAGTTAATCCTGAGTTGTTCGTTCTTTGAGAAGATTAATTCTTCTAGAGTTTTCCTTCCCTCTTCTTGTCATGTTAGTTGGAGTTCTCAGAGAAAGACTTCGAGACAATGATGGTGATGAATCAACGCTCTTATGAAGTGCACCCTGGATCGTGAAGATTATACTAGTTGCGTTTCCCCTTCACCTTACCCTACGCTTGAATCTCGGGACGAGATTTTTGTTTAGTGGGGGTGAGTTGTCACATCCCTGGTCCTGTTATGCACTAGGCTAGACCTCATGTGAGCATCATGTTTTAATTCAAATGAAATTTGAATTGAGGAATTTTCAAAGCCTCAGAAACCTTCTAAAAATGATCAACATTAAAATCTCCCCAAAGAAGTCCAAGAAAATGTTCCTCTTAGTCTCTGAAAATATTGCAAAGAGGTAAAACTCAAAACAATATTTTTGGTATCTCAGAGTTAATTATTTTGGGCCTTTGAACTAAATAAATAGCTATTTGCATTGGATATATATTTGATATATAAATAATATATGTCCAATAATTACTGGAACATTTTATGTGGTTTGGTATATTTTAGTTCTAGCCACATAACTATTTTCAGGATTTTATAAAATGGTTTAGTATATTACTAAACTAAAACAACACAGAACAAAATAGATAAATAAAAACAAAAATAGAAAGAGCAGAGGACTACCTGGCGCTCACCTCAGCCCACCTGGCCCAGCTCCTCCAGCCGGCCCAGCCCACCACCGCTTCTCCCCCTGTCGTCTTCCTCCCCCTCGCCCCGAAGCTGCTCGGTGGCGCGCGCGGCCACGCGCCCCGGCCACCTCCTCCCTGCCTGGCTGCCTCCTCCTCTCCTGGACGTCTCCCGCAGCTCCACGCCACCCCCTGGAACCCCCTCGCACT
>NW_025276309.1:0-1287 GCF_018294505.1 Triticum aestivum
GTAAGCACACCTTGGAGTTCAACAACTACGGAAATCGCTTCGGGACCCCAAAACCGTGAGTAATAGTCCACGAAACATGTCAGAATTGGCCAAAACTGTGAGTGTTGACGACAGACACATAAATGCACCCCGGGGTTCATCAATCGTGGAAATCCCTCTGGGTCTCCAAACCACAGAGTAATAGTGCACGAAACGGACACGATTCGGCCAAATATGTGAGTGTTGATGACCGACACGTAAACGCACCCTGGGGTTCGTCAATCATGGAAATGACTCCGAGACCCCAAAATAGAGTAGTAGTCCAAGAAACGGGCCAGAATCGGCCCAAACTGTGATTGTTGATGACCGACACGTAAGCGCACCTTAGAGTTCGACAACCATGCAAATCGCTTTGGGACCCCAAAACGGTGAGTAATAGTCCATGAAACGGGCCAGAATCGGCCAAAACTGCGAGTGTTGATGACCAACACGTAAGGACACCTTGGGGTTCAACAACTATGGAAATCGCTTCGGGACCCCAAAACGGTGAGTAATAGTCCACGAAACCCGTCAGAATTGGCCAAAACTCTCAGTGTTGACGACGGACACATAAACAAACCCCGGGGTTCATCGATCGTGGAAATTGCTCTAGGTCCCCAAAACGCTGAGTGATAGTGCACAAAACGGACTAGAATCGGCCGAATATGTGAGTGTTGATGACCGACACGTAAACGCACCAAGGGTTCGTCAATCATCGAAAAGACTCCAAGACCCCATAATAGAGTAATATTCCAAGAAACGGGCCAGAATCGGCCCAAACCGTGATTGTTGATGACCGACATGTAAGCGCACCTTGGAATTCGACAACCATGGAAATCGCTTTGGGACCCCAAAACGGTGAGTAATAGTCCATGAAACGGGCCAGAATCGGCCAAAACTGGGAGTGTTGATGACCAACACGTAAGCACACCTTGGAGTTCAACAACTACGGAAATCGCTTCGGGACCCCAAAACCGTGAGTAATAGTCCACGAAACATGTCAGAATTGGCCAAAACTGTGAGTGTTGACGACAGACACATAAATGCACCCCGGGGTTCATCAATCGTGGAAATCCCTCTGGGTCTCCAAAACACAGAGTAATAGTGCACGAAACGGACACGATTCGGCCAAATATGTGAGTGTTGATGACCGACACGTAAACGCACCCTGGGGTTCGTCAATCATGGAAATGACTCCGAGACCCCAAAATAGAGTAGTAGTCCAAGAAACGGGCCAGAATCGGCCCAAACTGTGATTGTTGATGACCG
>NW_025276310.1:0-1287 GCF_018294505.1 Triticum aestivum
TTTTGGTTATTCTTGATTCCACATGCTTCATTTGGGTGAATAATCCATTGGCATCCAAATTTGGAGATTAATTCACCTATGTAATGTGCATAATCAATGACACATTTTTGCTATGATGAATATGTAAATAAATTTTGTACAATTCCATAAATACACAGTTAAGCATTTTTGTTGTAAAGATAATGTAGATAATTTTTTATAGCTTTGCAAATAAGATTAACCTTGGTGTATAAATCCGATCAGAGTAGAGGTAGCTATGCAATGGTCTTGCGTCACATCATTAGTCTAAGGCTCTAACCACATTCATGGAGAATCTAACATCCCAACTACGCATATCTGTTTGTTCCAGAAGCCACGAAATTGAGGTACGCAGAAGATGAAGAAACCTGAGAATTGATGATCGAATGAAGAGTCGGAGCTCGAGCATCACATAGTCGTCAGCTATGGTGGCTTGTGGGCGGATGTTTCTCAGACCTAAGTTGTTGCCGCTGGACCGTGGTTACATTCATCCTAGCTTGGAGGAAACGGTGTGGGTGGGTATGCATGTGCAGGGCGAAGAAGTGGACGAAGGCCGAAGAAGCAATCTCTGCCTCCCTATCGCTGCGTCCTGCTCCTCAATATGTCACCTTAGTCATGGCCGCCTTATCCCTCATGCTGCTGATTTGAATCTGCCCTACTCTTCTTCTCCTAGACTGCTCGAGCGCTTCAGTGGGTGCCTTGCCGACGACAGGGAAGGAAGGACCAGAGTAAGTATAATATGGAAGTTCCTGTTCAAATTAGTAGAATATGCTTACCAGGGGTTAGAATTTATAGATATATACCACAATTTTCACTACAGATTAAATATAATATGAAAGTTCTTGTCAGTTTTCTTTGTAGTTAGTTTGCGACAATCACAACATGATCATTTGAATATTTTGTTGTAACAAATCTATTATAGCTATTGTTGTGAAAGAAAAATCCTTAAAAAATCACCCAATAGCAACCCGAGGAAGTTAAGAGACATAAATGATCCAGATATGGTTCCATTATGCTCCCTCTGTTCGATAATATATGACGTTTTCTGGCAGTACACAATGCCAAAAACGTCTTATATTATGGGACAGAAGCGAGTTTGTGATTCTTTTGGTTATTCTTGATTCCACATGCTTCATTTGGGTGAATAATCCATTGGCATCCAAATTTGGAGATTAATTCACCTATGTAATGTGCATAATCAATGACACATTTTTGCTATGATGAATATGTAAATAAATTTTGTACAATTCCATAAATACACAGTTAAGC
>NW_025276311.1:0-1287 GCF_018294505.1 Triticum aestivum
TTGCATTAGAGTAGTGTAGCATGTTACTGCTTTCGTTAATCCTATTCTGATGCATAGCCTGACATTGTCGCTACATTTGTTGATACCTTACCTGCAATCCTAAATGCTTAGTATAGGATGCTAGTTTATCATCATTGGCCCTACATTCTTGTCAGTCTGCCTTGCTATACTATCGGGCCGTGATCACTTGGGAGGTGATCACGGGTATATACTATACATACATACACTATACAGATGGTGACTAAAGTCGGGTCAGCTCATTGAGTACCCGCAAGTGACTCTGACGAGGGGGCTGAAAGGACAGGTGGCTCCATCCCGGTAGAGGTGGGCCTGGGTTCCCGACGGCCCTCGACTGTTACTTTGTGGCGGAGCGACAGGGCAGGTTGAGACCACCTAGGAGACAGGTGGGCCTGGCCCTGTTCGGCGTTCGCGGATACTTAACACGCTTAACGAGATCTTGGTATTTGATCTGAGTCGGCTACGAGCCTATACGCACTAACCATCTACGTGGGAGTAGTTATGGGTATCCTGACGTCGTGGTATCAGCCGAAGCACTTCGTGACGTCAGCGACTGAGCGGCGCGCGCCGGGTTGGACTGTGTTAACGCAACTTCCTTTGTAATGGAGGTTGCTAGGTCTGCTCACCGGCCGCGTACGCAACGTGCAGGTGTGCTCAGGGCGATGGGCCCAGACCCCTGCGCGCTTAGGTTTAGACCGGCGTGCTGGCCTCTCCGTTGAGCCTAGGTGGGGCTGCGACGTGTTGATCTTCCGCGGCCGGGCATGACCCAGGAAAGTGTGTCCGGCCAAATAGGATCAAGCGTGTTGGGTTATGTGGTGCACCCCTGCAGGGAAGTTAATCTATTTGAATAGCCGTGATCTTCGGTAACAGGACGACTTGGAGTTGTACCTTGACCTTATGACAACTAGAACCGGATACTTAATAAAACACACCCTTCCAAGTGCCAGATACAACCGGTGGTCGCTCTCCCTCAGGGATACGAGGGGAGGATCGCCGGGTAGGATTATGCTACTTGGAGATGCTATTTGGAGATGCTACTTGGAGATGCTACTTGGAGGACTTCAATCTACTCTCTTCTACTTGATGCAAGACGGAGGCTGCCAGAAGCGTAGTCTTCGACAGGATTAGCTATCCCCCTCTTATTCTGGCATTCTGCAGTCCAGTCCACTGATATGGCCTCCTTACACATATACCCATGCATATGTAGTGTAGTTCCTTGCTTGCGAGTACTTTGGATGAGTACTCACGGTTGCTTTCTTCCCCCTTTTT
>NW_025276312.1:0-1287 GCF_018294505.1 Triticum aestivum
CTGAGTGATAGTGCACAAAACGGACTAGAATTGGCCGAATATGTGAGTGTTGATCACCAACACGTAAACGCACCAAGGGTTCATCAATCATCGAAATGACTCCAAGACCCCAAAATAGAGTAATAGTCCAAGAAACGGGCCAGAATCGGCCCAAACTGTGATTGTTGATGACCGACATGTAAGCGCACCTTGGAATTCGACAACCATGGAAATCGCTTTGGGACCCCAAAACGGTGAGTAATAGTCCATGAAACGGGCCAGAATCGGCCAAAACTGCGAGTGTTGATGACCAACACGTAAGCACACCTTGGAGTTCAACAACAATGGAAATCACTTCGGGACCCCAAAACCGTGAGTAATAGTCCACGAAACATGTCAGAATTGGCCAAAACTGTGAGTGTTGACGACAGACACATAAATGCACCCCGGGATTCATCAATCGTGGAAATCCCTCTGGGTCTCCAAAACATTGAGTAATAGTGCGCGAAACGGACACGATTCGGCCAAATATGTGAGTGTTGATGACCGACACGTAAACGCACCCTGGGGTTCGTCAATCATGGAAATGACTCTGAGACCCCAAAATAGAGTAGTAGTCCAAGAAACGGGCCAGAATCGGCCCAAACTGTGATTGTTGATGACCGACACGTAAGCGCACCTTGGAGTTCGACAACCATGAAAATCGCTTTGGGACCCCAAAACGGTGAGTAATAGTCCATGAAACGGGCCAGAATCGGCCAAAACTGCGAGTGTTGATGACCAACACGTAAGGACACCTTGGGGTTCAACAACTATGGAAATCGCTTCGGGACCCCAAAACGGTGAGTAATAGTCCACGAAACCCGTCAGAATTGGCCAGAACTCTCAGTGTTGACGACGGACACATAAACGAACCCCGGGGTTCATCGATCGTGGAAATTGCTCTAGGTCCCCAAAACGCTGAGTGATAGTGCACAAAACGGACTAGAATTGGCCGAATATGTGAGTGTTGATCACCAACACGTAAACGCACCAAGGGTTCATCAATCATCGAAATGACTCCAAGACCCCAAAATAGAGTAATAGTCCAAGAAACGGGCCAGAATCGGCCCAAACTGTGATTGTTGATGACCGACATGTAAGCGCACCTTGGAATTCGACAACCATGGAAATCGCTTTGGGACCCCAAAACGGTGAGTAATAGTCCATGAAACGGGCCAGAATCGGCCAAAACTGCGAGTGTTGATGACCAACACGTAAGCACACCTTGGAGTTCAACAACAATGGAAATCACTTCGGGACCCCAAA
>NW_025276313.1:0-1287 GCF_018294505.1 Triticum aestivum
GCACTGACACATCCCTTAGAGCCCTCCCCACCTCCTCCCTTTTCAGCATGCACACTGCGCCCTCCGTGGCGACTCCACTCTTGAGGCGTCGTGGAGACGACGGAAGCCCGGCGGCGTTGGTTTGCCGGAGATGAAGAAGACAGCCAGGTGATGTGGTACTCGGGATGAGGAATTGACACGGAGGTGGCTCCACCTGGATGTCGCGGACCGCCTATTAGACGGAATCGAAGATGGACGATGTGGTTCGATGGTCAAAGACGGCTGCGTGGGATGATATGGTACAGCTTGGGCATATCGGGGAGGGGCTCTACCCGCAAGGCATCTCAAGGAGGACTTGACACTGCAACTCCTCTTCGTCTTGTCCGGCCACTCCAACCGCGACGAGGAGATCTTAGAGTTGTGTCGAATATAGTGTACACGGTAGGTTACAATTGGACTTGTAGTTGTATTATGTTTACAAGGTATGGAGTTGTGTTCTAGACTCCTAGTAGGACACTTGCATCCTAGACCTCTCATATATAGTGGGGTAGACACACGATGTAACCCATGCCAACATAACAGCACAGGAAGGCAGGGGAAGCCGACAGCATGTGCCGGTGTCCAGGGCGACCGGATGCGGTATTATAGCAGTGTCATGGGGAGGAGCGCCCATAGTCAGGCCCCAGGGATATAGCTGTAGGGGAACGTAGTAATTTCAAAAAATTTCCTACGCACACGCAAGATCATGGTGATGCATAGCAACGAGAGGGGAGAGTGTTCGTCCATGTACCCTCGTAGAGCGTAAGCGGAAACGTTATGACAACGCAGTAGATGTAGTCGTACGTCTTCACGATCCGACCGATCCAAGCACCAAACGTACGGCACTTCCGAGTTCAGCACACGTTCAGATCGATGACGATCCCCGGGCTCCGATCCAGCAAAGCTTCGGGGATAAGTTCCGTCAGCATGACGGCGTGGTGACGATGATGATGTTCTACCGGCGCAGGGCTTCGCCTAAACTCCGCGACGATATGACCGAGGTGGAATATGGTGGAGGGGGGCACCGCACACGGCTAAGGAACGATCCGTAGATCAACTTGTGTGTCTATGGGGTGCCCCCTGCCCCCGTATATAAAGGAGGGAGGGGGTAGGCCGGCCGGCCCTTGTTGGGCGCGCCAGGAGGAGGAGTCCTCCTCCTAGTAGGAGTAGGACTCCTCCTTTCCTACTCCTACTAGGAGGGGAAGGAAGGGGGAGAGGAGGGGAAGGAAAGAGGGGGGCGCCGCCCCCCCTCCTTGTCCAATTCGGACC
>NW_025276314.1:0-1287 GCF_018294505.1 Triticum aestivum
TTATTATTAGGCTTCATTTGTTGCTCAAATTCTTTTGCCACAATCTGATTTTCACTCTTATTCTTCTCCTGTTGTGCTTTATTAGCTCTATTAATATCATCTTTCAAAATGGAATCAGGAGTCATAGGAAGCAAAGTAATATTTTTATCCTTATGAACAAGAGTATAGTGATTGTTTCTACCATGGTGTACAGAATTTTTACCAAATTGCCATGGTCTACCAAGTAATAAGGAACATGCTTGCATAGGTACCACATCACAATCAACATAATCAGCATATGTAGAGATACTAAAATGCACACGAACAGTACGTGTTACCTTAACCTTGCCGCTGTTGTTGAACCATTGGATGTAGTAAGGATGTGGATGTGGTCTTGTGGTGAGAGAAAGCTTCTCCACCATCTCCATGCTAGCCAAGTTGTTGCAGCTCCCTCCGTCTATGATGACGCGCACAGAACGTTCCTTCACAACTCCCTTGGTATGGAACAAATTGTGCCTCTGATTTTGCTCAGCTTGTGTGATCTGCACACTCAAAACACGTTGAGCGACTAAACATTCATACCTGTCAGCGTCTTCAGGAGCCATGTATTGCGTCTCATGATCAGAATCATCTCCACCATGTTCTTCACGTGTAATAAGAGCCAAAGTCTCCTCATCATAGTCACTAGCAGACTCATATCCACCATCCGCGGTAGCAATCATCACACGCGGAGATTTGCATTCTCTCGCATAATGACCTCCTCCCTTACAACGACGACAAATAATATCACTTGTGTGCCCTGTTAATGCCATGGAAGAAGAAGAACGCTGTGCAGGCACCGCAGGTGCGCTCTTGGCAGATAATGGTGGTTGTGCCTGTTTTCTTGTATCACGGCTGGAGGTGGCACCGGATGGAGGTGCTGGTGCAGTTGAAGTAGAAGATGCACGTGGTGTCCATGATGAAGGTCGGCCTGCAGAAAAGTTAGTTCGCCCCAATGCTTGTCGATCCTGCACTTCACGTTCAGCTTTACAAGCAAGATGGAATAAACGAGTGATATTAGTATACTCCTTATAGTCTAGAATGGTCTGAATCTCTCTATTTAATCCACACAGAAAACGTGCAAGCATAGCTTCATTCTCCTCAACAATACCACATCTAATCATGCCAGTTTGTAATTCCTGATAATATTCTTCTACAGAATTTTTCCCTTGTCTTAAACGCTGCAATTTTTGAAGCAATTCACGTTGATAATATGGTGGAACCCAACGCGTACGCATAGCAGTTTTCAAAGCAGCCCAAGTAGTTGGA
>NW_025276315.1:0-1287 GCF_018294505.1 Triticum aestivum
GATTGATGAACCTCGGGGTGCATTTACCTATCGGTCCTCAACACTCGCAGGTTTGGCCGATTCTGGCCCGTTTCGTGGACTATTACTGACCGTTTTTGGGTCCCGAAGCGATTTTCTTGGTTTATGGACCCCAAGGTGCGCTTACGTGCATGAAATTAACACTCGCCATTTTGGCCAATTCTAGCCCATTTCGTGGACTATTACTCACCGTTTTGGGATCCCAGAGCGACTTTTATGGTTGCTGAACCCCAAGGTGCGCTTATGTATCGTTCATCAGCACTCACCTCTTTGATGATTCTGACCCGTTTCATAGACTATTACTCACCGTTTTGGGGTAAGGAGCAAATTCCATGGTTACTGAACCCCGAGGTGCGCTTACGTGCAGGTCATTAACACTCGCTGTTTTGGCCGATTCTGGCCCGTTTCGTGGAATACTACTCACCAATTTGGGGTCCCAGAGCGATTTTTATGGTTGCCGAAGCCCAAAGTGTGCTTACGTGTCGTTCATCAACACTCGCCATTTTGGCCGATTTTGGCCCGTTTCATGGGCTATTACTCATTGATTTGGGGTTTCGGAGCGATTTTATGGTTACTGAACCCTAATGTGCGCTTACGTGTAGGTCATTAACACTCACAATTTTCGCTGATTCTGGCCTGTTTCATGGACTATTAATCAACATTTTGGGGTCCCGAAGCGATTTTAATGGTTGCTGAACCCCAAGAAGCGCTTACGTGTCATTCATCAACACTCTCCGTTTTGCCCGATTCTGGCCCGTTTCATGGGCTATTACTCACCATTTTGGTGTCCCTGTGCGATTTCCTTGCTTGTTGAACTACAAGGTCCTATTACGTGCTTACGTGCAGGTCATCGACACTCGCCGTTTTGGCTGATTCGTCCCGTCTCATGGGCTATTGCTCACCTTTTTGAGGTCCTGGAGCGATTTCCACGATTAATGATCCCCGAGGTGCGTTTATGTGTAGGTCATCAACACTTGCAGTTTTGGCCGATTTTGGCGCATTTCATGGACTATTACTCACCATTTTGAGGTCTTGGAGCGATTTCCACGATTGATGAAACTCGGGGTGCATTTACCTATCGGTCATCAACACTCGCAAGTTTGGCCGATTCTGGCCCGTTTCGTGGACTATTACTGACCGTTTTGGGGTCCCGAAGCGATTTTCTTGGTTTATGGACCCCAAGGTGCGCTTACGTGCATGACATTAACACTCGCCATTTTGGCCGATTCTGGCCCATTTCGTGGACTATTAGTCACCGTTTTGGGATCC
>NW_025276316.1:0-1287 GCF_018294505.1 Triticum aestivum
TTCGTAGTAATTTCAAAAAATTTCCTACGCGCACATAGGATCATGTGATGCATAGCAACGAGAGGAGAGTGTTGTCTACGTACCCAACGCAGACCGACTGCGGAAGCGATGACACGACGTAGAGGAAGTAGTCGTACGTCTTCACGATCCAACCGATCAAGCACCGAAACTACGGCACCTCCGAGTTCGAGCACACGTTCAGCTCGATGACGATCCCCGGACTCCGATCCAGCAAAGTGTCGGGGAAGAGTTTCGTCAGCACGACGGCGTGGTGACGATCTTGATGAACTACAGCAGCAGGGCTTCGCCTAAACTCCGCTACAGTATTATCGAGGAATATGGTGGCAGGGGGCACCGCACACGGCTAAGGAATCGATCACGTGGATCAACTTGTGTCAACTTGTGTGTTTAGAGGTGCCCCTGCCTCCGTATATAAAGGAGCCAAGGGGGGAGGAGGCGCCGGCCAGGAGGAGGTGGCGTAGGAGGAGTCCTACTCCTACCGGGAGTAGGACTCCCCCCCCCCCAATCCTATTCCAACTAGGATTCCCAAGGGGGAAAGAGGGAGAGGGGTGGCCGGCCACCTCTCCTAGTCCTAATAGGACTAGGGGAAGGGGGGAGGCGTGCAGCCCCCTTGGGCTGCCCCTTTCTCCTTTCCACTAAGGCCCATGATGGCCCATATGGCTCCCGGGGGGTTCCGGTAACCTCCCGGTAACCCGGTAAAATCCCGATTTCACCCGGAACATTTCCGATGTCCAAACATAGACTTCCAATATATCAATCTTTATGTCTCGACCATTTCGAGACTCCTCGTCATGTCCGTGATCACATCCGGGACTCCGAACAACCTTCGGTACATCAAAATGCATAAACTCATAATATAACTGTCATCGTAACCTTAAGCGTGCGGACCCTACGGGTTCGAGAACAATGTAGACATGACCGAGACACGTCTCCGGTCAATGACCAATAGCGGGACCTGGATGCCCATATTGGCTCCTACATATTCTACGAAGATCTTTATCGGTCAGACCGCATAACAACATACGTTGTTCCCTTTGTCATCGGTATGTTACTTGCCCGAGATTCGATCGTCGGTATCCAATACCTAGTTCAATCTCGTTACCGGCAAGTCTCTTTACTCGTTCCGTAATACATCATCTCACAACTAACATATTAGTTGTAATGCTTGCAAGGCTTATGTGATGTGTATTACCGAGAGGGCCCAGAGATACCTCTCCGACAATCGGAGTGACAAATCCTAATCTCGAAATACGCCAACCCAACATC
>NW_025276317.1:0-1287 GCF_018294505.1 Triticum aestivum
GCCGCAGCCGAGCTCACCGCCGTCGACTCCGGCCACCCCGACCCCAACGGGCTCCGCCAAGAGCTGCGGGTTGTCCTCAGCTCCACTCCGGTGGCCTCCGCGGTCCATTTGGTGGCCGAAACGACCAAAATCACTCTCGCCGCCGCGCTAATGGTCGCCGCCGGCCAGAACTCCGGCGGGCTGACGTGGCCTAGTTAATTAGTCACTAACCCCCCACCTACTGACGCTGACAAGTGGGCCCCAGGGCTTAGTCAAAGCTAACCAGCCCGGGTCAACACGGGATTAGCCCCTGTGTCACTGACGTGTGGACCCCACACGTCAGGTTTGACCCGAGCCAGCCCTGTTGACCTGCTGACGTCACTGTGACGTCAGGCTGACGCAGTAATTGAATTTCTGGATTTAAATTAAATCAGGAAATTCCAGAATATTAATTAAACTTCAAAAATTCATAACTTTTATTCTGTAACTCCAAATTGGACAAATTATATATGAAAAATGATCAGAAAAATCCAATCTATCCATCTGTACTATTTCCATGCATGATCAAACAAGTTAATTTGATGTTTTAAGCAGAACAAGGAAAAGCACTTTAAAAGGCCATATTTGAATTTGAAATTTGAATCTTTGATTCAAATTTGTTCAAACACTTCTGGCTTTAGTTGCATTAGCCCAACACACTCATATTGCCATGTTTCATGCATGCATCATATTGTTGCACATTGTTTGGTGATGTTTGTGTATCGATGTCCTTTGTGACAGGATCTGTTCCCGAGGAGTACCGTGATTACCCTAACGAAGAACCATATCCGTGCATCGAACCATCAGGCAAGCAACCAACCATTTGATCATATCGATACAATCCCATGTTCTCGCTCCTGCTCTCTTTTACTGCATTAAGACAACGTGATTCAAACTGCTGTGTGCTACGGTAGTTGAACCCATTTCCTCTGCATGACCTGTCATTGCCACAGTAACTAGATGAAACCCACTAGCATGTGTAGGAGTTGATTGAGCCATATGTATGTGTTGTTCCTACCTTGCTATGCCTGCTATGCTTAGAGTTGTGTCAGGTCTGGTTCATCTGGGTGATGGGCTAGAGTGAAATGATTATGTCAGTAATGAGAGTGGTGTGGTGAACACGATTTGGTAAAGGTATCGATGAGAGGCCATGTAGGAGTACATGGTGGGTTGTTTCATTGAAGCCGACCTTAAGCACTGAGATCTGTATGTGTGATTTAAGAATCAGCTACTACCATGCATTGGGCCCGAAACCAATGGACCCTCTCG
>NW_025276318.1:0-1287 GCF_018294505.1 Triticum aestivum
AAACTTAGTACATGTGTGAATACATAGACAAACAGAGTGTCCCTAGTATGCCTCTACTAGACTAGCTCGTTAATCAAAGATGGTTAAGTTTCCTAGCCATAGACATGTGTTGTCATTTAATGAACGGGATCACATCATTAGAGAATGATGTGATGGACAAGACCCATCCGTTAGCTTAGCACTATGATCGTTTAGTTTATTGCTATTGCTTTCTTCATGACTTATACATGTTCCTATGACTATGAGATTATGCAACTCCTGAATATCAGAGGAACACTTAGTGTGCTATCAAACGTCACAACGTAACTGGGTGATTATAAAGATGCTCTACAGGTGTCTCCGATGGTGTTTGTTGAGTTGGCATAGATCGAGATTAGGATTTGTCACTCCAATTGTCGGAGAGGTATCTCCGGGCCCTCTCGGTAATGCACATCACTATAAGCCTTGCAAGCAATGTGACTAATGAGTTAGTTGCTGGATGATGCATTACGAAACGAGTAAAGAGACTTGCCGATAACGAGATTGAACTAGGTATGATGATACCGACGATCGAATCTCGGGCAAGTAACATACCAATGACAAAGGGAACAACGTATGTTGTTATGTGGTTTGACTGATAAAGATCTTCGTAGAATATGTAGGAGCCAATATGAGCATCCAGGTTCCACTATTGGTTATTGACCGGAGATGTGTCTCGGTCATGTCTACATAGTTCTCGAACCCTTAGGGTCCGCATGCTTAACGTTCGATGACAGTTTGTGTTATGAGTTATGTGATTTGATGTACCGAAGGTTGTTCGGAGTCCTGGATGAGATCATGGACATGACGAGGAGTCTCGAAATGGTCGAGATGTAAAGATCGATATATTGGAAGGCTATATTCAGACATCATAAAGGTTCCGAGTGATTCAGGTATTTTTCGGAGTACCGGAGAGTTACGGGAATTCGCCGGGGGAAGTAGTGGGCCTTAATGGGCCATACAAGAAAGGAGAGAAGGGCCTCAAGGGGTGGCTGCGCGCCCCCCATGGCAAGTCCGAATTGGACTAGAGGGGGCGGCGCCCCCTCTCTTTCCTTCTCCCTCTCCTACTCCTTCCCTTTCTCTCCTCTTGGAAAAGGAAGGGGACTCCAACTAGGATTAGGAATCCTAGTTGAACTCCCCCTATAGGTGCGCCCCTCCTAGGCCAGCCTCCTCTTCCTTCGTCCTTTATATACATGGCCAGGGGCACCCCATAGACACACAAGTTGATCTTTAGCCGCGTGTGGTGCCCCCTCCACAGTTTTCCACCTC
>NW_025276319.1:0-1287 GCF_018294505.1 Triticum aestivum
CTGTAGCGGGCTAACAGGACTCCGGTACTCAAAGCGTGACATTTCCCCGAAGGGACAGACATAGGAACGAAGAAGGACACATGCCGGCCAGCCTAAGTGTTCCAGAGCAGTAGCAAGCTACCATGGCTCAGCGGTAACACTAGGAGACATTTCCCGGTAAGAGAGGCTACTAAAGATAAACAACTAGATAGTCAGATCCCACACATACCAAGCATTTCAATCATACACACAATATGCTCGATATGTGCAAATACAACGAAGCATCACAACATGACTCTATGACACAAGTACTTTATTTAAGGCTCAGGGAGCCATACATAACATACACAAAGGTACGGGTCTCACGACCCAACATACAAGTCATACAGTCATACAGGCCAACAGCGGAAGTAACTTGTCTGAGTACAGACAACTAGTAAAATAAAAGAGGCTTGGAAAGCCTAGCTATACTACGTGGTCCTCCACAAGTTCAGGGTCACCACCTGGGTCCTTAGCCTACTCGTTGATGTCAACGTCTACATAGAACCCATCAGAAGGGGTTGCAGCGTCTTCTGTAAAAATGTAGATTATAGCAACATGAGTACAAAGGTACTCAGCAAGACTTACATCAGATCCTATATACATGCATAGTATCAAGAAGGGTTGGTGGAGTTATTGCAGCAAGCCAGCTTTGACTCTTGGCTAGGCTATCCTACGATACTCCAACTTGAAATAGTTTTGCGCACACGAGTCCACTATTCACCACTTCAATACACTACCGAGGATCCACCTCCGTCTTCCTACGGAAGAGCCATCCTCAGCACTCACACTTATCTTGAGGCTTTTAGTAGTTTTCATTTACTTGTCTATGAACTGTATAGGCAACCAAGTAGTCCTTTACCGCGGACGCGACTATTCGAATAGATCATGTTAACCCTGCAGGGGTGTACTTCTTCATACACGCTCTCACCACTTATCGTTGCTTACACGACATGTACTCGGCAACCTTCAAGCGGAAGCCCAACGTGGGTGTCGGCCACGACCTACCTAATCACCTAAGCCTCCAGTCCAGGTTTATCGCCTATTCAGGTTCCATCCGCAGGGAGTCCGGCCGAGGTTTCCCATACGGCCCCGAACGATGTGAACAGGGTTCCCGAGATACCTAACGGGTATTCGGTACACCGTGCCACGTACCTACCGCATCACAGCCCACCCCTACGGTCAGCGCTGTCCACGGCCTCCAGTAGGCTACAAACACCAGAAACTACTTGCAACTCCTGGACGGAGAACTAGGGTGAATAAGAAGCC
>NW_025276320.1:0-1287 GCF_018294505.1 Triticum aestivum
GGCCGCCGCAGCCGAGCTCGCCGCCGTCGACTCCGGCCACCCCGACCCCAACGGACTCCGCCAAGAGCCGTGGGTCGTCCTCAGCTTCACTCCGGTGGCCTCCGCGGTTCATTTGGTGGCCGAAACGACCAAAACCACTATCGCCGCCGCACTGATGGTCGCCGCCGGCCAGAACTCCGGCGAGCTGACGTGGCCTAGTTAATTAGCCACTAACCCACCACCTACTGACGCTGACAAGTGGGCCCCAGGGCTTAGTCAAAGCTAACCAGCCCGGGTCAACACGGGATTAGCCCCTGTGTCACTGACGTGTGGACCCCACACGTCAGGTTTGACCCGAGCCAGCTCTGTTGACCTGCTGATGTCACTGTGACGTCAGGCTGACGCAGTAAATGATATTTCTGGATTTAAATTAAATCAGGAAATTCCAGAATATTAATTAAACTTCAAAAATTCATAACTTTTATTCTGTAACTCCAAATTGGACAAATTATATATGAAAAATGATCACAAAAATCCAATCTATCCATCTGTACTACTTTCATGCATGATCAAACACGTTAAATTGATGTTTTAATCAGAACAAGGAAAAACACTTTAAAAGGCCATATTTGAATTTGAAATTTGAATCTTTGATTCAAATTTGTTCAAACCCTTCTGGCTTTAGTTGCATTAGCCCAACACACTCATGTTGCCATGTTTCATGCATGCATCATATTGTTGCACATTGTTTGGTGATGCCTGTGTATCGTTATCCTTTGCGACAGGATCTGTCCCCGAGGAGTACCGTGACTACCCTAACGAAGAACCGTATCCGTGCAACGAACCATTAGGCAAGCAACCAACCATTTGATCATATCGATACAATCCCATGTTCCCGCTCCTGCTCTCTTTTACTGCATTAAGACAACGCGATTCAAACTGCTGTGTGCTACGGTAGTTGAACCCATTTCCTCTGCATGACCTGTCATTGCCACAGTAACTAGATGAAACCCACTAGCATGTGTAGGAGTTGTTTGAGCCATATGTATGTGTTGTTCCTACCTTGCTATGCCTGCTATGCTTAGAGTCGTGTCAGGTCTGGTTCATCTGGGTGATGGGCTAGAGTGAAATGATTATGTCGGTAATGAGAGTGGTGTGGTGAACACGATTTGGTAAAGGTATCGATGAGAGGCCATGTAGGAGTACATGGTGGGTTGTTTCATTGAAGCCGACCTTAAGCACTGAGATCTGTATGTGTGATTTAAGAATCAGCTACTACCATGCATTGGGCCCAAAACCAATGGACCC
>NW_025276321.1:0-1287 GCF_018294505.1 Triticum aestivum
GGTAATTTAGTTGGCGTGCACGAGCTCTAGTAATTGGTCCAGTATGTATAGCAGCAGGGGCTGTGGGTGTAACAATTGTATTGATGTCCTCATCATCCTCCCCTTCTTGAAATGAAGTCGTCCTCGACGGAAGTTCATCTTCCTCACCCAAATAAGGCTTCAAATCTGCAATGTTAAAAGTGGGACTAACCCCAAAATCTGCAGGCAGCTCAAGTTTATATGCATTATCATTTATTTTCTCTAACACCTTAAAGGGACCATCAGCACGTGGCATTAACTTTGATTTGCGCAAATCAGGAAATCTATCCTTACGCAAATGTAACCAAACAAGATCTCCAGGTGCAAACACAACATGTTTTCTACCCTTATCTCCAGCAAGTTTATATTTAGCATTCATGCGCTCAATGTTTTCCTTAGTTAACTCATGCATTTTTAAAATCAATTCAGCACGTTGTTTAGCATCAAAATTAACCTTCTCCGGAGATGGAAGAAGCAACAAATCAATAGGTGCACGAGGTAGGAAACCATACACAACTTCAAAAGGGCACATCTTAGTAGTAGAATGCAATGAACGATTATAAGCAAATTCAATATGAGGCAAGCATTCCTCCCACATTTTCTTATTATTCTTCAAAACAGCCCTAAGCATAGTAGACAACGTTCTATTGACTACTTCAGTTTGTCCATCAGTTTGGGGGTGACAAGTAGTACTAAAAAGCAGTTTAGTCCCCAACTTAGCCCATAAACATCTCCAAAAGTGGCTAAGAAATTTAGTATCACGATCTGAAACAATAGTATTTGGCACACCATGCAAGCGAATAATTTCACAAAAGAACAAATTAGCAACATTAACAGCATCATCGCTTTTATGACATGGTATAAAGTGTGCCATTTTCGAGAATCTATCCACGACAACAAATATGCTATCCCTCCCCTTCTTTGTTCGAGGTAAACCTAAAACAAAGTCCATAGATATATCCTCCCAAGGAACACTAGGTACAGGCAAAGGCATATATAAACCATGAGGATTGAGTCGTGACTTAGCTTTTTGACATGTAGTGCAGCGAGCAATAAAACGCTCAACATCCCGTCTCATCTTTGGCCAAAAGAAATGTGTAGCAAGTACGTCCTCCGTCTTCTTCACGCCAAAGTGTCCCATTAATCCTCCTCCATGCGCCTCCTGCAACAACAAAAGACGAACGGAGCTAGCTGGAATGCATAGCTTGTTAGCACGAAACACAAATCCATCGTTAACAACAAACTTGTTCCACATTCTTCCTTCTTTAC
>NW_025276322.1:0-1287 GCF_018294505.1 Triticum aestivum
ATTGAGAGTTCCTTTTAAATACCGAAGAATGCATTTAACATGATTATAGTGAGGAACCCGGGGATCATGCATATAGAGACATGCTTGTTGAACAGCAAAAGAGATTTCAGGACGAGTAATGGTGAGATATTGGAGAGCACCTGTTAGGCTACGATAGAGAGTAGGATCGGAAAAGGGTTCACCGGTAGCCGAAAGTTTAAAACTAGTATCGACAGGAGTGCGAGATGATTGACAGTCAAGCATACCAGCACGATTAAGAAGATCAAGAATATACTGGCGTTGGGAAAGAAAAAGGCTGGAGGAATCTCGAACAACAGCAATGCCTAAGAAATGATGAAGGAGTCCTAGGTCAGTCATAGAAAATTCAGATCGAAGAAGAGAGACAATATGATCTAAGAACTTTTGAGAGGAGGCGGTAAGAATGATATCATCTACATAGAGAAGTAAATAGGCAGTGTCAGAAGTTTGATGATACACAAAAAGAGAGGTGTCGGAGAGAGATGGAGTGAAGCCTATTGTTTGAATGAAGGAGGAGAAGCGTTGAAACCAAGCTCGTGGGGCCTGTTTAAGACCGTAGAGAGATTTCTGAAGAAGACATACATGAGTTGGAAAGGATGGATTTTCAAAACCCAGAGGTTGCTGGCAATAGACAGTTTCTTGAAGGGAACCATGGAGGAAAGCATTTTTAACATCAAGTTGGTGAATGGGCCATGAAGAGGAGACAACAACACTAAGAACGGTGCGAATGGTGCTGGGTTTAACAACAGGAGAGAAGGTTTCTTCGTAATCAATTCCTTGTTGCTGAGAAAAGCCACGACAAACCCACCTGGCTTTATATCGTGAGAGGCTCCCATCGGAGTGGAACTTTTGGCGAAAAATCCATTTGCCAGAAACAATATTTGTATTGGGAGGACGAGGAACAAGTTGCCAGGTGTTGTTTTGAAGTAAAGCATTATATTCTTCTTGCATGGCAGCGGCCCAATTGGGATCAAGTAGAGCAGTTTTGTAATTCTTTGGAAGAGAAGTGAGAGATACGGAGGTATGAAGGTTTAGGTGGTCTTGGGGTTGATGAAATCCTGATTTGGCCCTAGTACGCATGCGATGATCATTAATCGGGGCTGCTGTAGGAATAGCACGAGGGGGTAAGGTGGGTACTGGTGAGTCCGGCGCAGCGGAAGAGTCGGACGAAGGAGTAGGGCTGGGTGGTGGAGTGGGAGCAGGGCTGGGTGGTGGAGTGGGAGTAGGGGCCGGGGGTGTTGGGGACGTCTCGGGTGGGGTGAGTGTATG
>NW_025276323.1:0-1287 GCF_018294505.1 Triticum aestivum
CAAAGAAAGAACATTTTCCTGACGTTGATAATTCCAGGGCCCAACTATCCGGGGAAAAATATGAATGTGTACATGCAACCGCTTAAGGACGAATTGCAAGAAGCCTGGGATAATGGGTTCAAGACATACGATGCCTATAGCAAACGGAACTTCATAATGCGTGTCTGGTACATGTACTCGACGCATGACTTGCCGGCGTATGCGCTATTCGTTGGCTGGTGTGTGCATGGAAGGTTCCCGTGCCCCACATGCAAGGGAGCTCTTGAGTTTCGTTGGCTTCAGGCCGGTCGCAAGTTTTCTTGCTTCGACATGCATAGAGAGTTCCTGAATCCTCGCCATAAGTTCAGGAAAGACAAGAAGAACTTCATCAGAGGTAGAGTTGTCAAAAACTCTGCACCACGTGCATTGACAGGCCAACAGACCCTGGATCAGTTAAACGCTCTCGAGCCAGATCCCGAGCGTCCAGGGTACTTCAAGGGGTATAATTCTAAGCACGCCTAGACTCACAAAACATGCTTATGGGATCTGCCTTACTTCAAAGACCTCCTTTGCCCACACAACATCGACGTGATGCACACTGAGAAGAATATCGCCGAGGCACTTTTTGGTACATTGTTCGGCATAGATGGGAAGTCAAAGGATAATACTAAGGCTAGAGTCGATCTGGAGGCGCTATGTGATAGGCCGTTACAAAACATGAAAGAACCGAAAGGAAAGCAGAACTGGACGAAGCCAAAGGCATGGTTCAATCTTGGAAGGCCGGCTATGAGGGAAATTATCTTGTGGGTGAAAATGCAGTTGATGTTCCCCGATGGGTATGCAGCGAATCTACTGAGGGGAGCCAGTCTTGATAAATTGAAGATATTTGGTCTCAAGAGTCATGATTGGCACATATGGATTGAGCGGGTAATGCCGGTGATGTTGCGTGGCTTCATCCCTGAGGATGAATGGCTAGTACTGGCAGAACTCAGCTATTTCTTCCGTGTTCTTTGTGCGAAAGAACTATCGCCTAGCGTGCTAGAAGAAATGGAAGAGTTGGCGCCGGAGTTGATCTGCAAGTTAGAGAAGATCTTTCCACCGGGCTTCTTTAATCCAATGCAACATTTGATTTTGCATCTCCCGACCGAGGCAAGATTGGGGGGGGCCCGTGCAAAATCGTTGGTGCTACCCAACTGAGAGGATGCAGAAGACGCTTCGACAAAAATGTAAAAATAAACGTAGAATTGAAGCATCGATGGCTGAGGCATTCATCACTGAGGAGGCGGCAAACTTCGTGACAGCACACTA
>NW_025276324.1:0-1287 GCF_018294505.1 Triticum aestivum
CATCGCCACCGCGTCAGATCCACCGCCGCCATGAGAGCGCCCACCACCACCGCGAGGCCCTCCACGCCACCACCACGAGCCAGCAGCCCCGCCGCCGGACCATGAAACCACGCCGTTGCGCCCCCCAAAGAGCAGCGCCGTCGCCCGAGCAAGGCGCCCTGCATCGCCGCCGCCCAAGCAGGGAGAGACGAGACCCCACCGCCGCCAACACCCAATGGGCTTCGCCCGCCGGTGCGAACTGGCGGCGGCGAGGGAGGAAGACGAAGGGGAGGGGGGCCGGCCGGCGGCGCCCTAGGGTTTCCCCCCGGTCGCCCGCGGGGACGACACGGGAGGAGGAGGTCAGGAAAAAGGACGACGGGGGGACTTGCATGAAAATGAGTGTTTTACGGAACCGCCCGAAAGATTAGGATCGCACGAGGCGATCTAGGAGGCGACGAGGGTTCCCTGCACGCCGCCGGTGACGCCGCCGGTTCCCTCTCTCTCCGTCGGCCGCTCCGGCGGCGTGAGGGAGGGGAACCTCGGGTCTGTTCGCTAGGTGGGTGTGTGGTAGGGTTAGGGTTGAGGGAGACGCTGCCGAGGCCGTTGCTGTGGTGTCGCGTCCGAATAAGTTTCTCCGGGCTCCGTTCGCGGTCAGGCGAGGCTTTTGCCTTCGTCTAGGAGCCACCACCATGTCGTGGCAGCCCACATCCACGCCGGGGCCCCTAGGAACCGCCCAGAGGCCCCACCGACGGCCATGGGCCAGATCCGAGGAGCAGGCCGGCAACCGCCGCCGCCCCCTCCAGAAGCCGCGACCATGACGAGCCCCGGCCACCGCCCTGCGCCACCAGCCGGGTCCCCGGCGACAGATCCGGTCGGATCTGGCCGAAAACCGGCTCGCCCGCAACCTCCTGCATCGCCACCGCGTCAGATCCACCGCCGCCATGAGAGCGCCCACCACCACCGCGAGGCCCTCCACGCCACCACCACGAGCCAGCAGCCCCGCCGCCGGACCATGAAACCACGCCGTTGCGCCCCCCAAAGAGCAGCGCCGTCGCCCGAGCAAGGCGCCCTGCATCGCCGCCGCCCAAGCAGGGAGAGACGAGACCCCACCGCCGCCAACACCCAATGGGCTTCGCCCGCCGGTGCGAACTGGCGGCGGCGAGGGAGGAAGACGAAGGGGAGGGGGGCCGGCCGGCGGCGCCCTAGGGTTTCCCCCCGGTCGCCCGCGGGGACGACACGGGAGGAGGAGGTCAGGAAAAAGGACGACGGGGGGACTTGCATGAAAATGAGTGTTTTACGGAACCGCCC
>NW_025276325.1:0-1287 GCF_018294505.1 Triticum aestivum
CGGCTGCCATCCAAGGCGGCCAATCCGGACGCGCCGGCCATGGTGGACCGCATACTGCGGCTGCTGGCGTCGTACAACGTAGTGTTGTGTGAGGTCGACGAAGGTGAGGACGGCCTCTTCGCCCGCCGGTACGGCTCCGCACCAGTGTGCAAGTGGCTCACCCCCAACGAGGACGGTGTCTCCATTGCCGCGCTAGTCCTGATGATCCAGGACAAGGTCAATATGGAGGGCTGGTGAGTTTGATCGTTATTTTCTCAAGACTATTGTTCTTTTGGACTGTTTTTCTCTTCCACTCTTCCTCACCTTTGGGTGTCTATATTTCTACTAATTATGGAATATTTTACTAACTATTAAACTCAACAGTGAAGTCTCATACTTGACTTCAGTTGATGTCAATATATGGTGTTTCTATTCCATACAATGTTGTTCTCTCAGAAAAACACATATTAATTAGCTTTGACACATTAGTATATATACATATATATATACAAGATGGACGTATGCATCACAATGATGCAGAGGACGGGGTTTATTCCGAATTTCTGACACACACACACACACACACACACACACACACACACATATGCGTCATCAAATATGGCCAACTTTGTATGTTCTTGCAAGTTTTTAAAATGAAATATCATGTAGAGCTCCTCCAATATCATGAATTTCAGATTTCAGTGCAAAAAGTGCTCAAAACATCAAGCATTGAAATCTTTTTCTTGTGTATATCTCCTCGGATGTTTTTTTGGCTTGAAAACTTGCAAGCACCTACAAAGTTTGATCATATTTGATGTTGCAAAGTTTCATTTTTTTTCTAATTTACTGTTCGTAGAGGATGTAGGGGCACTCGAGATCTGAAAAACCACTCTCCTTTTCTAATTATCTCTCCATTATTTTGCATTGTCTTATGTTTTCTTGGCACAAAGAGAATGTTTTATTGTGCACTTGAATTTTTTTTCTAAAATTATTATGTACTTGACATGATTTGTTCCTTACTTTTTTTTGTAAAACATCTTCTTAATTAATCCCAACGTTGTATCTTCTCTTTATGAATATGCATGCATGTGCGGATTCGCTTGCCTATTTTACGTTCACGCATTTTGATATATAACAGTTAATTACCGGTAAGTGAGCGATCCTCGCTTATTTGCATGGAGGAGTGTATTTATGATCAAACAGCATTGTTTTATATAATATCTCTTGTGAAATTTTGCTACGTACTTTGTTCATGAAGTACATGAAAATCAAATTGCTATTTTTTGTGTTCGTTTTCCTTTTTCCTTT
>NW_025276326.1:0-1287 GCF_018294505.1 Triticum aestivum
CCTCTACCGGGATGGAGCCACCTGTCCTTTCAGCCCCCTCGTCAGAATCACTTGCGGGTACTCAATGAGCTGACCCGACTTTAGTCACCATCTGTATAGTATGTATGTATGTATAGTATATACCCGTGATCACCTCCCAAGTGATCACGGCCCGATAGTATAGCAAGGCAGACTGACAAGAATGTAGGGCCAATGATGATAAACTAGCATCCTATACTAAGCATTTAGGATTGCAGGTAAGGTATCAACAGGTGTAGCAACAATGTCAGGCTATGCATCAGAATAGGATCAACAGAAAGCAGTAACATGCTACACTACTCTAATGCAAGCAGTATAGAGAAGAATAGGCGATATCTGGTGATCAAGGGGGGGGGGGCTTGCCTGGTTGCTCTGGCAAGAGAGAGAGGGGTCGTCAACTCCGTAGTCGAACTGGGCAGCAGCAGCGTCGGTCTCGTAGTCTACCGGAGAGAAGAGGGGGAAGAAATAATGAATACAGAGCAAACAAAGCATCACAAAATATAACAAGGCAATACGCGGTGTTCGGTGTGCCCTAACGCGGTAATAGGTGATACCGATGGAAGGGGGAAAACATCCGGGAAAGTATTCCCGGTGTTTCGTGTTTTCGGGCAAAGGAGCCGGAGGGGAAAAGTTGCAGGTTCAATAGGTTAGGGGTGTGTGGCTGACAAACGGACGGCGTATCCGGATTCGTCTCGTCGTTCTGAGCAACTCTCATGTTGAAAATATTTTAATCCGGATTACGGATTAAAAGATATGATTTTTAAAAGATTTTATTAATTTCTGGAATTTAATTAATTATTTAATTAATTCGAAAATGCATTTATGACATCAGCATGATGTCATACTGACATCAGCAGTCAACAGGGTTGACTGAGTCAAACCTGACAGGTGGGTCCCGCATGTCATTCTCTAATATCTAATTAACCTAATCAGAGTTAATTAACATTAGTTAATTAGGTTAATTAGTGATTAGTGCTAATTAATCAGAATTAATTAGATTAATTAATTAATTAATTAATTAATTAACTAATTAGTTAATTAGTTTTATTTAATTTTTCATTTTCTTTTTATTTTTAAACCGTTCTGTGGGGGTGGGGCCCCCATGTCATCGGCCCAGAGGGCCAAACGGGCATGCGGGCGTGGGGGGGTTTGCGGGGCGGTGCCCGTTTCGGGCGCAACCCCGAAGGACGCGGCGCGGGCGCCCGCGCCCGAAGCCAACGGGGGTCGGGGCGGCCGAGGCCACGACGGTGGCCGGAGGGGCCGCAGCCA
>NW_025276327.1:0-1287 GCF_018294505.1 Triticum aestivum
TGCGATCTATGATGTCTCTTACTGATTTACCGCTATCATTTTGGGGTTATGCTTTAGAGACGGCCGCATTCACGTTAAATAGGGCACCATCAAAATCCGTTGAGACGACGCCTTATGAACTGTGGTTTGGCAAGAAACCAAAGTTGTCGTTTCTTAAAGTTTGGGGCTGCGATGCTTATGTTAAAAAACTTCAACCTGATAAGCTCGAACCCAAATCGGAGAAATGTGTATTCATAGGATACCCAAAGGAAACTGTTGGGTACACCTTCTATCACAGATCCGAAGGCAAAACATTCGTTGCTAAGAATGGATCATTTCTAGAGAAGGAGTTTCTCTCGAAAGAAGTGAGTGGGAGGAAAGTAGAACTTGACGAGGTAACTGTACCTACTCCCTTACTGGAAAGTAGTTCATCACAGAAAACTGTTTCAGTGACACCTACACCAGTTAGTGAGGAAGCCAATGATAATGATCATGAAACTTCAGATCAAGATACTACTGAACTTCGTAGATCAACCAGAGTAAGATCCGCACCAGAGTGGTACGGTAATCCTGTTCTGGAGGTCATGCTACTAGATCATGATGAACCTACGAACTATGAAGAAGCAATGGTGAGCCCAGATTCCGCAAAGTGGCTAGAAGCCATGAAATCTGAGATGGGATCCATGTATGAGAACAAAGTATGGACTTTGGTTGACTTGCCCGATGATCGGCAAGCGATTGAGAATAAATGGATCTTTAAGAAGAAGACTGACGCTGATGGTAATGTTACTGTCTACAAAGCTCGACTTGTTGCAAAAGGTTTTCGACAAGTTCAAGGAATTGACTACGATGAGACCTTCTCACCCGTAGCGATGCTTAAGTCCGTCCGAATCATGTTAGCAATTGCCGCATTTTATGATTATGAAATTTGGCAAATGGATGTCAAAACTGCATTCCTGAATGGATTCCTGGAAGAAGAGTTGTATATGATGCAACCAGAAGGTTTTGTCGATCCAAAGGGAGCTAACAAAGTGTGCAAGCTCCAGCGATCCATTTATGGACTGGTGCAAGCCTCTCGGAGTTGGAATAAACGTTTTGATAGTGTGATCAAAGCATTTGGTTTTATACAGACTTTTGGAGAAGCCTGTATTTACAAGAAAGTGAGTGGGAGCTCTGTAGCATTTCTGATATTATATGTGGATGACATATTACTGATTGGAAATGATATAGAATTTCTGGATAGCATAAAGGGATACTTGAATAAAAGTTTTTCAATGAAAGACCTCGGTGAAGCTGCTTACATATTAG